>NW_010319709.1:0-40315 GCF_000700745.2 Antrostomus carolinensis
ACAGCCTGCCTCACCATGGTCTTCTCCACAGACTGCAGGGGAGTCTCTGCTCCAACGCCTGGAGCACCTCCTCCACTTCCTTCACTGACCATGGTGCCCACCAAGTTTTTTCTCTCACATATTCTTACTCCTCTCTCTGGCTGCAAAATACACAGGGTTGGTTCCCCCCACCTCCCCCTTCTAAAATATGTTATCACAAAGGCATTTCCACCATCACTGATTATCTCAGCCTTGGCCAGTGGTGAGTTTGTTTTGGAGCTGGCTGGCATTGGCTCTGTTGGACGCCAGGGAAGCTTCTGACAGCTTCTCATCAAAAAGCCACTCCAATGTCCCCTCGCTACCAAAACCTTGCCATGCAAACCCAACACATATACACTGGTGCAAATTCACAATCAACAGCTCTTCTTTATAGTGGTGTTTTTTTTACAAAGACATTGAAAGGCCAGAAGGAAGCATAACATCTATTCTCACTGGCTCATATGACATCTATAATCAACAGTACCAAATTAGAATCTCCTAATCAACATATCAAGTCTGCTGTCAGCAGGAGACTCAATGCAACAGTTCTGACAACAGTCTACACATTCTTCAGAAGACCTTGCAAGAAGAGGTCATAAAGGCTAAAAAACCATGCAGGATTCTTTGTCTACTTGTTTATTGTTGTTCATGTTTCATATCCCTTCACAAGCAATTGCACAATCACAGAAGTGGGATCAAGTGTGACCCTATATGGTTGGAAGCCAAAATCAGTATGTTAAGACTCCTTTTCTTCTTTGCCTGTTCCACTCTAAGCTCTGCCTTTGTTCTGCTCCCATACCTCTTTTTCAGATCTTTTGTTTCTAGAAGTTTTTCCAACTCCTAGTATTTTTTTTCTTTAAATAATAGTAGCATGCCATACGTGATGACCATTTTAGGACCAGTTTCACTGGGAGCAGAATTAGGCTAATCACCTTTGTAATTAATGTTCATGTTTTTTTTGGTTTGGTGTTTGGGTTCTTTTTTTGGGGGGGGGGTGTTTGTTTTTTGGAGTTCTGAGTTGGTTTAACAAATAACCCATTATTACCAACTTCTTAATCAAACTATACTTCAAGGGCTTTCTCCCAACACTCAGGAGACACATCTCCTCCCACCATCCTAAAGATGCTCACACACAGATCTGTTGGGAAGGTAAGGTAAACCATTACAGATACTCAGAAATTGTATTAATTAACAACATACACCATATATCGCTGTCTTTGCATAGACAGCTGTCTATGCATTACGAACCTCCTAGTTTTTACCAGGAACCAAAATACTGTTACACTCCACTACTTCAGGTCATAGCCAAAAATACTCGTTGACAAGACTTCAAAGACATTGAGCGTGCCTAAACTACCCAATAATGCACAATTTAAATCTTTTGCAGAGACAGGACATAGATCAGTCATTTTTCCATTGAAGTAGCTGACAGTGCATCAACCAGATGGCAAAACTTCCTCCTTAGAAGCAATGAGACTTCCTCATGCCTCTGCAAGATCAAGCACACTGAGAAAGATCTGTTGGACTACAGATACTCATGATGTCAAATTGGTAAAATTGGAACAAGTGTCCTATGGCCTATTTCTCTTTCTTCCTTCATAAGAAAGTTTCTGTTGCCACAGATTCTTTTTTAATCTTGTCCTCACTCTCAAGTTCACTACATCTTTGTCAAGGCTGTAAATGCTGGAGCAGAAGTGTAAAATTAGGAGCAGCATCTTGACTTCTAACTTAGGGTTATGAGGTAGCCGTATTGAAACACTTCTAGCATTACAGTTAATCAGTCTGCATCTTGAAGACACTGAAGCACAGAGTACAAAGCCACAAAGTGCTCAGAGTATTCACAATAGGTACTGCACTGCAGTTACCCTCCAACCTATGCTTTGCAGCACTGCAAGAACATACCAGGTGTAAGTTGTATAGGTACTGCTTATGGCAAAACCTGCTTTGCTTTGGCACAGGTGGCACAAAAGACCACTTTCTGAATGCACACACAGATGAGGGAGACCACCATCATTAGATCTACTCCAGTTTTTGGTGAACACCTGCCACCATTATCCCACAGAGGCCAGCACACGGCATATGCAGTCAGGCATGACAGCACCCATGCCCATGTCAAAAAAGAGCACGCCTAACGCTTTCACATACTTTATTTCTCAGCTAAAGGTGTCTGCTCTTAGCCTGGGTGGTAGAGCAGGGGCCACATGTTGTGAGCAGTGCTGTGAAGTTTCCTTTGTCGGCCAGCGGAATTTGAAGATTTGGAAAGGAAGGATAATCTCAGGAGAGAAACAAGAAAGAAAAAACACCCACCTAGAATTCAGTCCCTTCCCTACAAAGTAGCAGAGTCTTAAGGAGAACAGCAACTGGAATTTCTCCCACGAAGCAATAGAGACACAGAGACACTTGCCTCGAAAGCAGCTCCTGGGCTGTCTTCATATTCCACTCAGCAGCTACCAGCTGACTGTGCAGCTGTTCCAGAAGTTATTACAAGAGAATGACTCTGACACTGATAGTGCCTGCACATGAAAATTATTGTTGGAATAAGGAGAGTTGGAAAATTGAGAAAAGGTAACAGATGTTGTTCACAACATACAGGAGACTTACAAAAATACAATACAGTTGAGAAAATTTGTATTAAGACTCCAACTAATAAGTTATGACCTCTCATTTTAAAAAGTGAAGGCAGTTGTTAGATGTAGAGAACAGTATAAGCGACCCAGAGTGCATCGGAACAACATCGGAATTAACACAGTTGAGGTTTTTATTACTAAGAAGGAAGCCTAAGCAGCAAGACAGATCTACTCAAAAGAACTTGCAGAGTGGATTTTGCATGCCTAGGAAGCCTGAGCTCTGCCAAATCAGTTTTTATTGATAGGTTATGATCAAAGGGTTCATTCCAAGGCTGCCTGCCTGCAGCACACATCTGCAAGACCAGTGCTCCTCGGTCATGCAAATACATACAAAAACGAGGAAGACTCTGTGTTTAAACAGCAAAATAAGCTGACATGTAAGCATAAGATTGGATCCTTCTTTTTTGTAAGCAAGGATCCAGAAATGCCTCCACAATTAAAACAACCAAGAAGCTTACGGACATTTGGACTGCAATTATTTTATCAATTCTGAAATGCCATGCTGCTTTCTTTTAAAGCCAAAATGAAATTAGAAGGCAATATTTCAACACAATTAACACTGCTACTTGGGTAGTACCAGAAAAGGGCATTCTCACCTTCCGATCAAGAGGTTAAATATACAACCATGAGCATCAAGGAACCTACTAGAGCACCAAGGGAATAAAAGAAGAAAGACAGAAGTTGAGGAGATGGATGTTGCAAGACACCTCTAAATGGAAAACAGACTTCAGTCTGAGACTCTGCCCTACAAAGGCCATAGTTGAACAAACCTAATTTTATTAATAAACCATTATTAAGAAAGAAATTGTTACAGACCAACAAAAACCAGCTGTTCTAAAATGTTAAAATTATTAAAGCAAAAAATTACTTTCCCCTTCCTTTCAGCATAATTTATTTTATTTATATTCTATGCAGGGACAATAATAACAATCAGTTTATGGCAAGATTACAGAAGTAATTGAGGAGTTAAGATTTTAAAAAGTATGCACTACTGTAGTGGTACTGTAAAGTGAGTTTTTTCTCCTCTTTTCACTGATCTTCATATAAAGCTGTATTTAAATATTAACAACTTCAGCATCAGTTCATCATTTTCACAATTCTTTTACATTAAATGAGTCCCTCTTTTCTCAACAACTGGTGGAAGGTGACGCCAATCCAAATTAAGCAATTATGTCAGAAACAAAGTCAAATCATTTTCCTTTTTATTCACTATAACAGTCTTTAAGCGTGATTAATCAAATCAACCTTTCCTTTCCAGGCAGAGCTGTAATTGCAAAGTGCAAATTAAAGCATATTATATATGACATATGATGCTTAATCTGAAGACAAATTTTTATTAAGGTTTAAGTCAAACTTTGTTAAATGAGTTAAAGATATCCACTGAATATACCTTAACATTGTGTACATGCCCCACGAGAAAAGAAAAAAAAATGTTACAAAAATGCTTCAAACCCCGCAACTAACCCAACTGCTTGGCAAAAAATCGAAGAGTAACAGTAATAATGTTTAATAATATTTGTAAGAATAAATAGAATATCTTCACAGATCCTATCACGCAGCTTAGAATAGGGTAGCAGATAATTCTACACTGGGGGGGGGGACCCAAGCATTTCAAACCTAATTCTGTTTCAGCATAATGCACAACAATCCTTCACAAAGATAAAGCAAAACTACATTCACTACAGGAGTGAGCTGATACAACTTCTACGATTCTAATAACTGTCAACAACTGCTATGAAATCCATTGCTACCACTGTCCCCTAAGAAAACAGAGGCAAGGAAATTCCCCCACTAAGAAATTTAAAGGATGAGAGTTGATATTCTTATTCCACACCCCAAGGTTTTCTTTTATCTTCTTAATTTTCCATCTACTGATAACCATATCAATACTTTCTGATGAAATTAAATACAATTCTCTGTCCTACTGTGTCTGTAAGTGACTGTGAACCTATTTTATTAACAAAAACTGGAACAGAACAACATTGTCTCAGAAACACTAACAGGAAGAAGCAGCCTACAGAACCTCTGAAAAACTTTCACAAGCTAACGAGAAAAAAAAAAATCCAAATCCAAAAACAAACTTACAAAACATGGCATGGAATACTGCTTTTGTAGGTTTTGTTACTTACAAAAACATGACGTGGAATATCACTTTAGTTCAAAAAGGAAAAAAAAAAAGAAGTATTTGGGGACATAGTGTGAGCAACAGAATCCATCTGAACAATCAAAATGGAACATATGAAAGGACGTACAGTTATGAAGAGTTAATCAATGACTTTTAGGACAGTGTTTTGTCCTGTGACTAATCCTCCACAGAAAGGGTTTGCCCTACCCCAACAGACTTTATTGTTTAGGTCACAGAATGGCTAATAACATCTATATTAATAATTAAGTCTTCTAATATATTTATATATAAAAATAATTAAAAGATACATATTCAGTGTTCTGTACCTTTTTTTTAGGTGTTCCATCAGTCCTCTTAAAAAAAAAATCTTACCTAAAATAATTATACTGTTGTGTATCATAGGAAAAATGTGTTGTATCAGAAAATACAATGTTTTCTATTCAAGTCACATTATAAGCTGTCCATTTAGAATGCAAGCACAAAAGTAAAATAATTTAAATTAGGTGTGAGATTGTCATACACCAAGATGATTTCAAGGCTGCAAATCCTCTCGGTCTAATGTGAATCACGGCAGAATGGAAAGGGCTGTCAATACCTAGAATCAATTCTGGAAAGACTTTTTAGTTTAAGTACCACCTGTGTAACTATGCCATAGCACAAGCAGTGAAACGAGAGAACTTGGTCTCCAGCAAATGTGTCTTCTTTATCTCATGAACGTCTGCAGCCCAGCCCCTCAGGTCAGTTTTCTGCTCACACGGCCTATGACATCCCTGCAGAACAGTAGACTCTGACTGCATACATCCTCTATAAGGGATCCAGCAGGTGTATGATGACCACCCAGCTGGCTGCCACTATATGGAGCAGGGTACAGACTCAGTTCCCCCCTCAACAGGGAAAAAGTGACAGTTTATTTCCTACTTATAACAGTCTCAGAACCAGAAATCAAGCAACCCTATTTTTCTTTCCAATCCGACAATTGGCCAATAGCTTCAGAAATTATTTTAGGGAAAGGAAGATGCATTTGACAAGTCAGCTGACAGACAAGAGAGCAAGCCTTTGACCTCCACCTCATCAAGTCAGAAATTCAGGATGAAATGCCTTTGTGGATAAAAGACATGTAATCCAAGTGTGAATTTGTTTTATTCAATTCTCATTTTTCATTCAATAAGAAGAGAGTTTCCTGTACGATGCATACATCCAAACTACCCACACAATGAAGCATAAAGTAGAATGCTAAAGGTAGATCTCAAGAAGCTTTCACTGCTATGAGCCTTTTCTGTGAGAAAGCTTAACACAGGCTTGTCTGTTCCGTTGAGCAACACTTAGACCCTGGTACCTGAAATACCTTTTTAAACTTAACTCAAGGCACACCTAAACCATAATGCAATTACCATACTTCTGCTCTTTTATTTTTCCCATTAATTGCTGAATAGCATTTCTAATTGGCTATCACTAGTTTAAAACATTGTTACAAAGCAGAAACAAGTTTATCACCTAACTCCATCCATGCTGCACTCCTGTCATTACATACATTTCAAATTACCAATTTAATACCTCACCTCACTTGTACTCACCTGGCACAGGCAGCAGGGTATGAAGAAAATAAAGATAAAAAAGAGAGAGAGAAGAAATATAAAGGTGCAGTTGACCAAGTAGTTTAAGAGACATCTAACTCTCCATACCACGTCAAGATAGCATTTAATATTCTGGCTTTGAGTCCAGCAGTAAATATACTTCTATTTCTGAAATCAGGCATTTTTAAATACAGTTTTCCTTGTACTGTACCCTTCCGGCAGATGCGTATCTAATTGTCTCTACCAGATGTTATTTTTTCCCTATTTTAACCAGACTGCTATTTTTTTAAAGTCATCCCTTACAGCTAACAATGTTATTTGATAAATATTGCAAAATTAATAAATGCCATGAAAGCCATGTGATGTTCACTCCCAGAAAGCAATCGAACAGCTCACCGCAGCAGGCAATGCAGGTTTTCCTTACCAGACGTTTTAGCCTGAACACATGTCCAGTAACATTATCTGCTGCAGACTTGCTCCTCCTGTTTCACTGCTTAGGTGAGGGAAACAGAATATTCCTCCCCCACCCAAGAAGTCTGCAGGATCCAAAGCTTAGCACCATGTCTTCCATACATGAAGAAAGAAGCATCAGATTCTATGCAGTCTGTCATAAGAATGACTCTTTACATGCATACTACGCTATTATTTGCTGTACATATAAAAGTATTCTTCAACCTTTGGAGTTTTCCTTTCATGACAGAGTCTACCACAACTGCTATTTGTTGTATAATTCTACATAAAGTGTTACTTTTTGCCTAAACATGCCCAGATGCTTCATGAAGTCTCTGGATTTACAAACTTTTCTTTGAAACTGCCTTAATTACAGGAAGGTTTTGGGCTTTTTTTAAAATTAAAAGTTAAGAGAAACCAAGGACAAGATGATCAGTGGTCACAACATCAATCTTTTTACTGTACCTAGCAACTTCACTTACTGTTTAAGACCTAAACCCTTGTGGAGTTGCTGTTCTGTTGAGCTGAAGTTGATGTACTTGCTCGGTAGGAAGTTACTTCTACCTCTTTTGTCCTCCTCTGAGATATAACAGATGTGCTTTCAGGAAACTGATTCTCATAGAAAACACTCTGACTTCAGTGAACATTTACAAGGGTAAAACAGAAAAACAAGGTTCACAAGTGACAAAGGAACCCAACACATTTTATTTAAATACAAAGACTTCTCTGACAGTGGGAAAGAATTCCTGCATCAGCAGTGAGATTTAGAAAACATATTGTCGGTTAATATTATCATTAACACTTAAGAAAGGTGTATTTTAACAATTTCCAGGACAGATTTTACACACACTGTTTTCATCACTGGAAAGGACAAACACCACTCATACACCAAACCTTAAACAGCAGACTTGAGCCCTTAACTTCCCAGCACAGTTGAGCAGCTTCATGCTACGTTAGTCTGGTAATGCAAAGAGAACCCCAAAATAGAGACATTTTTAACCAAGACTGTCTAAGCCTCTACGGAAATGAGGCTTAGGCAGTCCCACACCTCTTCAGTTGTCACATTTAACTTCTAAACTTGCTGTCCAATTTCAGCTAAATTTAGTAAAAGGTTTGGAGATTCAAAAAATAACTAAGTTCCTACAAATTCTACAAAAATTAGAAGCAGAGTACGAAAAAGATATCTACATAACGTTCTTACTGAAGGCAAAGGAGTTTTGACCAACCTATTATCCATCACCTAACTAATGAAATAAACACATGCAGTGTATGTGTGTGTATATTTGAGTATGTATCTGTTGGTGCTTTAAGAGCCGAAGCTGCAGGCGGCTTCAGCCTTGAGCAATTAATTCCTGACCTTGAGTGAAAGATAAAACAAAGCAGACTAACAAGCAAGAATGTGTATAAGACAGGATAAGGGATGATTTCTGTGCTGTAACTAGTAAACAGTCAGCAGTAAAAGAATGGCTCGTGAACAGGTGGAATTATCCAATCATGTCAATTGTGTAGGCACATGTGTGATAAGGGGTAACGAATCAAAAGGGAAAGAATCCGCGTGCTTGGGGCGTGGAGGAGGAAAAAAGGATATATAAGCACTGCAAAGCTTCAATAAAGTGCTGATGCCTGAACACATCTTGGTGTTGGTCATTTCATCTGCCGCATATATCTATTGTGTATACACATATTTGAGTATATATACATCGTATAAATTCAAAACCTAACTGGACATGGTCCTGGACAACCTGCTCTAGACAATCCTGCTTGAGGAAAGGGGTTGGACTAAATGATCTTTAAAGGCTCCTTCCAACCTGAACAATTCTATGATTCTATGATCTTGAGAGGTCTCGTCCAACCTGCTGTGTTGTGTGTGTGCCTTCAGAGAAGCCACACCAAATGATATCGAACAGGGATGCTAGAAGAGAAACAGAGAGGGAAAAGGAAGAATTCTTTGGAAGGCAAAGGACATAAATCCAAAGGCAACCGAGCTTTAGCAGTTATGCTGTTAATGATCCTTTTTCTTCAGCGACCTTCAGAATTTCACTGAAGACTTGTCACTCCACTGCTTATTGTGCTATTAGCAGAATCATTTTAGAAATCATCTCTAGGGACACAAGCTACACAACTGTAATTACACTAGTGTAAAACATACTATTGATAGCAAAGATAATTCCTCTGACCTTTTACACTGATGGGAATGTACCCACATTAGGAGTTGCATAGCTTTCTAAAATATATACTACTTATTAAATGAATACGAAATAGAGATGAGGCTTAAAAGCAAATTATTTTGAGCTGCCATTTTGGTCGAGAAGAGTATTGGATCACAAATTTTGAAACAATTGGTAGGGAAAAAAATGAGAACCAGCAACCTACAGCAAATGGGGAATTTAGGGGGATGACCAAACACTTCCAGCCTAATTGAATTCTACAGAAGAGTCTTGCACAAGCAAAAGAGCAAGAGTAGGGTCTGGGGGACGCATGGCTGGGTTCTCCTCACCAGGAGACCACCATATGAACACATCTTGGACAAAGTGTACACTCCTTTATGGACAGGAACAGAACTGCAGAGTGACACCACAGCAGATGCAGAGTGGAAGTCTGGTAAGCAGAAAGGAGACAGATCACAGGAGCAGGTTTACTCCGGACTGTTCACATGCAAAAGTGAGTTTGTCATCTAAACTCCTCTTACAAACACTGGGCCATCAAATATATTCATTCATGAAGACTAGAACAACCCCACCTTAGAGTCAAGCCAAATGAGGAACTTAATCTCATCAACAAATAGGATAGAAGAGGGCTTCAGAAGTCTTAGAAATTCTGGGCTGAAATTCTGTGCCCAGGCAAGAAACGGTTTATAGTTCACAATGTAGTCTGGGTGCTGACAACAGCAGGAACATGCTGAAGGAATCAGAAGCTACAAAGCCAAGAAACATGGTCAATGGCAAATGTCAAGACCTCACAGAGTGGGTGAGCTCTTGGCTGGGGCACAGTGCCCAAAGAAAGAATCGTGATAGAGTGCAAATTTGGAGATGTATAAGGAGAAGCAAATCTTTATATGGCTTGGATCAGCACACCAATCAAGTTCATAAAACCATTGAAGGGCTACTCTGGCACAATGTACGTAGATTCAGCACTCCTGCAGGAGCAACAGAAGTTGAAGGGCTCACTAGCATTGTGCTTAATTCTAAAAATGGGAACAGCACGAAAAATCATGAAACTTTTGCAAAGTATTATAAAAAGGAAAAGCTTTGCGGGTAACCTCAGCAGTATTTAACAGCACTGTCCTAAAGGGTAAACTGATGTACACCATCTATCAAGGTATTTGAGAAAATACAAGTGAAAATCATATGGCTGAGCAAAAGAATAACACGGGCTATTAGAAGCATATTTTTTTTAATGGGTCTATTGAAATTATAAAATTATAATTCTGACAGACCAAAAATAAAAGACAATAAAACATGCCCCAAAAGATTTAAGGAACAATCTGGAAAAGACACAAAAACTAACAATGCCACTTCTCAACTAAAACTTTTATATACCAAAAGACTAACACAATTAATGGGAGAATAACCTTTGAGAAGATTGGGGTAAGTATAAAGCAGCAAGCCTTGTAAACTAAATCAGACAAATGGAAGGAATTATTCTGAAAAACAATATTAATGACTACACAGACAACCAGGACATATCAGGAAAGACTTAACAAAGCTTTTGTAAAGCAGCATCATGATTGACAAACCTTAAAAGAAGGTTCTGCATGCAAGAAAAGTAAATTAGAAATCCCATCAGGCACCATTAACAAAAAAAGCATCTTTCGGTGTCTTTCACAAAAAGCTCTTAAAGACACAAAGCTGCCACAGCATAAGAGGAACATCCTTGCTTGGATAGATAACTTTATGAAACACAGAAAACCAAGGAAAAAGAAATGGGCAGCACTCACCCTGGAAAGACATTGCTCAGCAGGATTTCATGGGAATCTGCTCAGGTCCTCTGTACTCTGCTATCTATAGACAATCTAACTATTCAGCAGCAGGAACAGAGAACATCATGCCCTGGTTAATTCCTAGAGCAGCCACATCTGCAATACTCTAGGCACTTCTGATTCCTGTTATCACAAAAAGGATGTAAATGGGAAAGTTACTGAGAAGGACAGCAGGCACCTTCAAATACATGGAATAGATTAATCGGGGGAACCATTAAGACACTTGGACTCCTCAGTCCAGAAGATGAGATAATTGCGATGACAGTAATTTATAAGATAATGAATAGCATGATAATGGAGACACAACAACTGTTCACTGCATCTTCTAATTTAAGAACCAAGGAACATTAACTGAAGCTAATATGTGACAAGTTCACAGAAGTCACTCCTCACTATTTGTTATCGTATGAACTGCCTTGCTCAAATACCTGCAACAGGCCTGAGAAGTTTCATATGTTTAAAAAACACCTGGACCTGTTTTTTGGACTAAAACTCCATCAAGCTATAGAAAACAAAAATCGCCACAGGCTCAAAGAGTATTCTGGAGACTTTGTAGTCCAGCAATAATTAAAGCCACTAACCTATTGCCAACAGGAGATTTTGGTTTAAGTCAGTGCACCCATTTGTATATTTTAGTGGCACATTTCAAGGAAAAAGCATTGAGGTAATGACCATCTTCAGACACTTTGACAATTCAATATCCTCTAATTTTGTTATAACCTTCAACACTATGTTCACCATATACAGGATAAGATAAAAAAAAAAAAAAAAAAAAAGATTTGTGCCCAACAAAGAGACAAAGAAAACTTGGCTTTCCTACATGAATAATTCAGAAGACAGACCTACGGGTGATTATTTATATCATTCCAGATTTCCATGAAAATCTGTATGTTATACATAAGTCTTTATAATAAGCTTCTATTGCATAACCAAGCTGTGTGATCAACTTCAGAAGGCATCAAAAGCACTAATCTCAGCTCTTTATATGCAAAGCAATGCTTTAATTATATTTCTTGGCCTCAACTTCCAGAGTAGGTAGGGAAGAGTCGAAGTAGTAACGTATGTACAGCAGCCCAAGTCTGCACCTATTCCTGTAACATAAGCAGCATAGACACAGTACCACAGGAAGAAATACTTTAAAATCTTCATATATTCTGTAATAACTAAGTAAGGCAGTTAAATGAAAGCCCGAATGAATAAATGAAAGGTAGCTGGAGGCACAAAGGGGAGAGGAGAGCAGAGAGAAAAAAGATATAATAGTATTATATATCCTCAATCATGTGAAGAAATTATTTTGTTTGTTCTTAATCTCATTATACCCTCCTTCCCATGCTCTGAATTTAATTTATCACGGTATGTTGGTAAGGTGCCTGATGCACAGGCAACATTTTCATATATTTTTGTGCAAGAACAATAAAAACTTGATCCTTATTAAGGCTTCTTAAATTAAAAAGAAAAACTAGTAATTTATATTATTTTTATTTTCCATCAAATAGAAAGGTAATTTGTTCCACAGAAACAGATTAAGTCCAGGCTGGATGAGGCTTTGAGCAACCTGGTCTAGTGGAAGGTGTCCCTGCTGATGGCAGGGGGGCTGGAACTGGATGATCTTTAAGGTCCCTTCCAACCCAAACCATTCTGTGATTCTAGCTTCCCTCGGTGCAGGAGGGGGAATGTTACTAAAATAGTGACAAAGTGGTTGGTTTGCAACCTGTCATATAACAGAGTAAACAAAGTTTGAACTGTTCAAAGTTGACATAATACATGTTTTACAAGATGCGAGAAAAATTGAAAAGAGGTCAGAATTATCTTTTGGGGAGATACATATACCGCTATTTTAAATAACTATTTTCTTCAGGAACCAGTTCTGAATCAAAACAATTCTTTCAAGAACACGATCCAAAATCCGACTGCAGACCTGAACATTATCTGCAACAGAACTCGCACTTACTGCCATTTTTTAAAGAGGTTAATAGTTCTTCTTCTCCAATACAAAACAATGAGTGGAATAGAATTTGAATAGTAACTCGGATTATCTGCATGGCATTTAAGAGTAGAAGAAAGAACAAAATATCCGAAGAGTTCTTTCTCATTCCTACAAAGAAACGTGTATTGAACATATGCTGAAAAACTAAGCCATATAGTGAAGCTGTTTGGAGAATACAGACTGTTCACCATCCCAGGACCTGTAGAATAACTGCTGAATTCCATGGTAATAGCTGGGAAACTCCAGTTATTTTTACAGGATACTTTCAGAGATAAATCTCCAGAAAAATACATGGAACATAATTACCTTTAACATTGCAAAAATGCCAACAGCCAGTGTTTCCTTTTAATATGTTTAGGGAAGCTAGAATTCAAACAGATTCCTAGGACAGACAAGAGTATATTATCTTTAAGCTGTATTTGGTCTTACAGAGAGGTAGGAGAACCATTCTCACAGCTATGCAATATAGTCTCCCATATGCATCCTTTTAATATATTAATGTCAGTGACATGCATGAGCATACCTACATAATCAGGTAGGTGTTCACAGACTGCACACTCAAAGGTTTGTATAATTGAGGGAAGAGCATCTGACCTCAGTTCACAGACTGTGCACACTCAAATATTTGATTAGCAGGTAGAAGCTGTGCACCCAACTTACTATACATGCAGACATACAAATATATGCAACTAACCAAAAGATAGCTTTCAAGTATGTCATTGATTTGTGTATGATGTTGCATACAGAGCACGTTAGGCAAACCTCTTAGTTTTTAGCTGCTAGATCTTTTGGCAGGTTTTTTTTTTTTTTGGTCCTCAAGAGCACTACTCAGAGAAGGTCTCATAACAAGTTAGGATGGGTTTTGATGGCCCATAATCACTTCTGGCTAGATAGTAACATATATACCCAGTCCTAGAGACTGTATTTTTCTGCTTAGAAAATCAGTCCAATAAATCCTTGTCACAACACAGCTTGACTAGATTTAGAGCCTTCTCATATTCTGAAGGCAGCCTAAAGAACAAGAAACTTTGTGAAGTTCTAAAGTCCCAAGAGGGAACCAAGCACATCATACCCAACCATTCCTTCAGCTGCTGCCAGTGATACAGCAGGCATGGGACAGAGATGTAGCTGCATCCATCATTCCCCTATTAGCAGAGGCATCACTTTATGTTTTGATTTGGCTTGAAAGAGAAGAAATTTAACCACTCCTCTGCAGCAGCAGCTGTCCCTAATTTCTAGGCAAGAACCGTGATATATGACAGCTCCCAGGAATAATGGAACTTACCAAAACATTGAAGCTTATGCTACCCACCCAGAAGGCCACAGCACTTTCTATCAGGACACCTACGATGTCAAGATGATGTCAAAAGAAAGGGTTAAAAATTGCAGTTTCCAAACTGAGCAATTAGGCAGGCTTGTATAATTGAGGGAAGAGCACCTGACCTCAGTCACACTGAAGCTTTGGAATGTACCTAGTCTTGAACAAAGCACAGAAAGCTCCGAGATAAGAAAGCTGTAAATTTATGTTTAATGGTTTCATGGATACTGACTTAGAAATATGTGCACAATTTTGGAATAAAGTTAGGATAACAGTGTATCCTATAGTAATCTTAGGTAGTTATAATACTAAAAAACATCTCTAGGTGGAGATTTTATGTGTAAAAGTAAGATCACCCGAGTATAATGCCTCAGATAAAAAATAAGACATGCTCAAGCTAACTTTTGTCCAAGTAAGCAATCCACTATTTTCATGTAATTTCTTCTTTGTTACAGTTTTATATAGAAGATTTGGTTTATTTCTGAGGGGTGTGCTGGCTAAATGCCCAGCACCCCACTCTGCAGACTAGCAATAAGGACAAATAACTCAGTGTGTTCATTGGCTCTATGCACACCAGGTGAAGAATCCAGATTTGGGATAACAAAGATAGGCCTTTCATCTTCACAGTTACTACTCACGTCCACGCAGCAAGGTGTGAAATATTTCTCTGAAGCTGGGACCAGCACTGTACTAATGTTAAGCTGCAAAAAGTGTTGCTAGCAGAATGGGAAAGGGCATAAAAATTGTCAGGAGCATTTTCAGCTGTCCCTAATTGCCAGAGAACTTGTAACACTTGCAGCCACAAGCCAAAGCACACCAGAAAACAAAGCACAAGGTGAAGAGACTCCTGCCGCGCTTTAGGGCTGTTCAGAGCGTCAGGGGATGTCTCTGAAGGACTGAGCAGGAAAAGAGTCTCACAAAGATGCTAGCCAGCTGGTAGAGCAGCTGTTCACGTTCCAAACACAGCCCAAAAGACACCACCCTTCAAGCAGACGGAAGTGGTGTGCGGGTGGGGGCACACTGACGTGCAGGTGTAGAGGCTGATGCACGTGGTGGTGGTCAAGCACAAAAAAAGAACAACCCCCACACACACCAAGCCAAAGCTAACAAACAACTTTTTAACAGGCCTCTGAAAAGTGGCCTGTGCGATGAGCATATTCTGTTACTGTGATCTCAGTAACATTTTAGAAAATGCTGTCTTCCAACAACAGTTTTGTTCAAGCACTTCACACATGCATTAGAATCATAGAATCGTTTGGTTGGAAAAGACCTCTAAGATCATCAAGTCCAACCATACCTATCCACTGTATCTCTGAGCACCTCATCTACCTGTCCTTTTAAATATCTTCAGGGATGGTGACTTAACCACTTACCTAGGTAGCCAATTCCAATGCCTGATAAATCTTTCAGTAAAGAAATTTTTCCTAATATCCAATCTAAACTTCCCTTGGCACAACTTGAGGCCATTTCCTCTCATCCTGTCACTTGTTACTTGGTTGACCACACCAACACCCACCTCCCTACACCCTCCTTTCAGATAGTTGTAGAGAGCGGTAAGGTCTCCCCTCAGCCTCCTTTTCTCCAGGGTAAATAACCCCAGTTCCCTCAGCTGCTCCTCATAACACTCGATCTCCAGCACCTTCAGAAGCTTTGTTGCCCTTCTCTGGACACACTTCAGTGCCTCAGCGTCCTTCTTGTACTGACACGACCCCAAACTGGACACAGTAATGTAATTCATTTGAAAATTCTGTTGGCACTCACCATTTGGTGGTGTTATTCTGGGTCACTGTATATTCAGTGTTAAATATACTACATGTTAGTCACAAAATAACACCCAAACAACTTTGAGGGAAAGGTGGTTTGTTTATTCTATCAGAAAAAGGAACCCTTGGATATCTAACCGAGTTTCATGCTATGCAAAGCAAGTGACAGATGCAGTACATTGTGTCCTTCACATCTTTGTAGCTTCAGCTTCAAAAAATGAGTTTTCAGGATACAAAAACTAGTTTGAGGAAATTCCTAAATTGGTTCTTTTAATTCATTACACCTCATGATTTAGGGCATACTGCTCATCATGTAGAACAGTCCACATCGTTATGATGTTAAACTAGTCATTCAAAGAATACTCAAGTAGATGCTTTAATGCAATATGGATGGATCCCTGTCAACAAAACTTGTGCATATAAAGAGCAGCTACTCCACTGAGCCCATAGTACTAATGCAGATAATCTGTCAGCAAATTAGTCAGATACAATAGTTACTAATTTTAATAAAATTCTCACAGAGATTTCTGTATTTAGCTTCAGTCCATGTGCACTACATATACATTGTTTGCATTCTGTAACCATTTGGTTATAACTTGCTTTAAATAAGAGTGTATGATAAACAACATGATAAAGACCTACACATGGAATTTACTTAGATGATCGAAAAAGCAGGATCACAGATAACAAATCACTAAGCTTTTGGACTAAGTAATCTCCATCACCAGCCAGATAAACGTAACCCATCTGAAAAAAAGCACAAGACTTCCAATACTCTGGGAACACTGACTTATGTATTCAATTTGGAGTCATTTTTTGCATGTGAAGATTTTATTGAGGTACTAAAACCAATTTAATTCTGACTTGTTAAATTCTTTAATTCTGAGATAATCTGTTGCCTATATCACCACCTTCTTTTAAAAAAAATAAAAAAATAAAATCTACCCACAGGCCTACCAGCTTTAACTTGTTCCTAAGAATAGCAAGGCAGAACAGTAATTGTGTGAGAAGTCAGGAACAAAAAAAGAAGAGTGAAAGGAAAAGAGGTTATCCTTTTATAAAGAATATTTATGCAGAAACTTTTTTTAGACAAAAAAAATAAGTAATGGAAAAACAGTTTTGCCTGACATCGGTTTTACTGACCTGATTCTTTGGAATACACTATCTTAAAAGGTAACTTATGTGCTCAGTTCTCCTCTCTTTTTATCTAACAATACACACAACCAACAGTCTTTTGAAACTTTTACAGGAACACTGTCAGGTACTTAGTTCCTACTGAAGACAAAGTATTGAACTAGACAAAAGAAAACCAGCGTGATAGAAGTTACACTTATCGTAACTTTTGGGGATGACAAAAAGGCAGGAATAAATAGCCACAGTAAAGAGGAACACAAAAGGATGGTAGCAAGCACAGAGCTCTTGCCAAATAAAAAAGGATACAAGGCATACCTGACAACAGTTCAAATCAAGCATTAGTACAGTTGAGCACATTCTAAATTCTGGAGTTTTTAAAAGCCCCAGCACAGGAAACCTTACATACATTAAAATATACCATTAATTATAGTAAATATTCTGAAAACACAGAATGATCACTTACCTGTATTTTTTGTTGAAATTCCTTTAAATATTTTAACAATGTCACCTTGCACACAAGGTCAAAAGATGTTTTGCTCCTGACTTTAGTCAACACATGAACTAGTCAGATCTCAGAGAAGAGGGTGATAGAAAGGGTAAGGAATACCAGGTAAGCATTGTTCTAGTCAACTTTATCTTTACATTCAGGTCTCAAGTTCCACCAGGAGATAGAACACCCAAAAGAACTGGAGGAGTCCATGCAGGAGGACTCAGTCAATAGACTGAAGGGTATTTTCTTTCATTTATTAATGGTACCAGAAGTTTTTTTCCTGCACCCCAATGCATTGTGCACTCCCCCAATTTGGAGATCACTGGTCTCTAGAACAAAGCCTTCCCTTACCTATGTACTAGTCCCACAGGGGGACAAGAAAAAGGAGGCTGCACATTCAGCAATCCAGGACGTTAAAGTGCACAACAGTGGCAGCTTTCTTGTTCTGCAGAAACAAGCCTGAGAGGTACTCAACCACAACTCAGTAACAATACAAGCTGAGAGCAGAGATTTCTCTTTGCAGCTTCTCTATGACATCTTACATAAGAAAAGTAGTTGGATTTTTCCAGTCTCCCTTGTTGTGTTCCAGACTTTGTCCCAGATAATGAAGAGCTGATGGTGGAGCTGCCTTGCTGTTTCAGACCTACTCCTGAACAGCTGACAGTGTGGAAATACAGACGTTGGCTGCTATTACTGAGCTAGGGCAAAATTACCTCTTACAGTTCAAGTAATTGTCTTTAAAAAAAAAACCAAACAAACAATAGGCTAGGACATCTGTTGCCATTTCACTGTCAAACTAACAAAACTAGGGCAAAATTACCTCTTACAGTTCTAGTAAATGTCTTTAAAAAAAAAAAAACAAACAAACAATAGGCTAGGATATCTGTTGCCATTTCACTGTCAAACTAACAAATCACTGAATAAAACCCAGAAACCTAATTACTTCTCACTATTAAAATCATTTTAATAAGAGTAGAAACCAGGATTTCTCCCTCTGCCACATGCTGCTTTAAAAAGTGTAGCTGCAACAACAGAACAGGGAAGCGGTACAGTCAGCAGGACTCCTAAGGAAACACACTGAACACACAACACTTCCAAGAGAAGAGCTCCTGAACAAGAGAGCTATCATTTGTCCTCAGAATTATATGCACAAACATAAAAGGGGTTTTTAATTTTAAAAGTACTCTTGAGTCCCAATTTATTGCAAAAATAATAGTACAGAATTATTTCAAAGTGTCACCATCTGTTATGTGAAGTCAAAAACAGCTACTAAAATCAGCTTTTGCATTAAGCACTCCATCTAAGACAAAGCAAACCTTCACTGCAATAATCACCATGGTCCAAGGTTAACACAGTAAGTGATCAAATTAAACTTGCCTTCAGGGTGGGTTCTCTGCCTCAAAAGCCTCAGACTACGCAGTCTCCCTCAACCTTTTCAGCCACGACATAAGGAACTGACCACTGAAGAAGAGCCTCTTGCACAAAGGTACAAGGCAACTACATAACACTTAGTTCCTGTTACCTCTCAGCTCTATGTGACTCTCGCTCTTTGGCCACTTCCCCCAGTGACCAAAGCAGCAGGCTCAATTTGGGAAGTAAAAAGCCCAGTAACAGTCAGCAGAAAGACCATCTATTTGGGCTTCATAAATTCTTTTTTTTTCCCCTAATCTCAATATCAAGTTACTATATTTAATTTCAGATTCCTTCCATTTAATGCTTAATAGATACTTCTTCGAAACAAATTCAAAAAGTGAAGACATTTGGTAGAACATTAGGCAATTGCTATCTATTCCCACTGCTGCTTCTTCCCAACTTGTGTGTGTATGAATAAACACAGAAAGCCAGTCAAAGGGAAACAGCAGCCCCAAAACATCCACTGCTTCAGCACAGCATCACCGCTGGGTGCACCTGACTGCACTGGTGATCTGTGTCCCACCACAATTCCATGAAGAGTGTCACCACCTAACACAACCTCATGCTCTATTTACTGCTACACTGGCACAGCCAAGCCACATCTCAAATAAGGGTGCTCAGGAACAAGTGTTGTATTGATGAACTATATGAGAGAGAGGTCGCTCCTACTCTCTTGTGAATAGTGCTATTAAAAAAAAAAAAAGAAAAAAAAAAAGGAAAAAAACAGATGTCTTCCCTCCCAAGCAGGAAAGAAAACCAAATGAAACTAATATAAAACAATAAATAATCATAATTATTTCCTGAAACAGCACCTTGCTCCTCTGGCAAGCCTCTACAGCATGCATGCAGTGGTGAAAGAAGTAACTTGTCATACAGACTCATTCTGCATTCCTTTACAATGCAGGTAAGTGGTTATTTTAAAATTACTAGTCCCCCAAAAGATTCCTTTCAACATTATGAACATCTAAAAGTCATTCAGACATGCTTTATAGATAAGGACAGCTAGAAACCTCACAGCAGACTAAAAATAAAAATTTATGCTCGTTTATTTATAGCTGAGTAACCTTAAGACTTTGATCAAGATAGAGCAATAGGTATGAAACAAAATTGTCAAAGAACTGTTTCTCCATTGCAGCAAGCCACTCAATTCAGCTGATTCAATCTTCATTCTTTTAATTTTCAAATTTCTAATGTTCTGAAATGCAAAATGTAAGGCTCAAAACTAACACCTTATTATAACTTGATTTCAATAGCTTTCAAGTAGTACTTTTCTCAGCTCCATTTTAACAGCTTTGATGATGTGCACAGTATACAAGAAAAACACAGCCATGAAAAATGATAAAACAACCCACTTGGATAGACTCAGCATCTTAGTTCCTGTGAAAGCACTGAAAGGCATGAGAAATGAGAGATCTCGGAGAAAAGGCGTTAGCTTGTGATTATAAGTGCACACAGAAATACGACTGAGGCATATCCATAGATTGTAACCAGGTCCTATCCCTGTTCCTTTCCCCTTCCCTTTTTTTTATTTTTTATTTTTTATTTTTTTTTTAATGGAAGGACAGATCAGAAATCTCAAGAGCAGTGGCTTGGCACCCTCCACACTGCCACAGAACACCCCTTGCCCGATGCATGCCATGTTTAGACACTGCTCCACAGTGCAGGGCGAGTGTCTGGCAGGCACCAGAGCTGGAAGATAATATCCTCATTTAACTACTTTCTAGGGCAGTTTGCCTCCTACATCCCTATCTATGCACTGCAGGTGCACCCAGGGGTGCTCAGGTTGCACAAGTTCTTTTTTAATGAGAAAGAAAACACCAGCAATGCTGTTTCACAGGAGGGAAAAAAAAAAAAAGAAAGAAAAAAAGGAGTATGAAAGACACTTAAACTGGAAAGAAAAATATAACACAGCAGGAGAATCTGCTCTTTCACAGCTATGAAAGATACAACAACCCAGTTGGTACCTCTTTTCTTATTTATTGGAAACCTACAAGTTCAGGGCAGCTAGAATACAAGGTCCAGTGCAACTCTACTCACCCCAGCTACTCCTTCCCTCCACTCTCTATAAGTAATAAAATAATCACAAGCAAGTAGAAGTAGCTCATTTCTGAGGTGCACAAGATGGTTCTTGTGTGATCATCAAGAAAACAGAGAACAATTCACAGATGCAAAACCACGGACATTACCTTGATGGGAAGACAAACCTACTCTTCTATTATATTACGCAAGGTGACCTAACATTTGAAGAGTACAGCTAAAATTCATGTCATTTACGGTATTAACCTGAATAACGTTGGAGTTACCTGAAACAACCTAATTCAGCTTATCCAACACAAAAACCACATACAATCACAGCTCATCACTGTGGGAACTGGCTATGTGTTTTTTGCCTTTGCAGTATCTCCTTTTTTTCTTCCTTTGCTTATCATAATTAATTGAGTTATAGATACCAGACATCCCAAAAAACTGATAAGGAAACATAATTTCACTCTGACAGCTAACTTCGTACATACTCTTTGAGAAGTCCTTTTGAATTCAAAACTTGCTCTGTAATCCAGTAATTTACTACTAGATTCATCATCTCAAAATGAAAAAAATATGAACACAGTAGATATAGATTAGAAATGTATGGTAAATGTCAACACTTTAGTTGTCAAATCTTGCTCTGCAAACATTTACTTGCAACTCTTACTTGACTAAGTAGGAGTTTCTGTACAAATATTTTTCCTTTATCTATTGTGCTGCTTTTCCTCTATTTAAAGGGAAAGACATGGCTGAAAGTATTTAGTATCTTTGTGCTTTACACATTATCCAAAATTAAGCAGTCATTTTTCTATAAGGAAGGAATATGAAAATCATCTGCAAGCATACTTAAAATCTGCTATTTTGAACATTTTTTTGTTTGTTGCTGCAGGGTCCAAAATCCCCAAATAATTATTGGAAAGGCCCACTGCCATCTAGTTGTATAAACACAAATAAGCCTAAGACAACACCCCAAGCACCAAGAGTAATGACAGAGGTGGAAGAGATAGCCTAGTCAGGCATGAAATTGATTTTATAATAGCAAATATCTGTTGCCTTCCATGTGCTAAGTAAATAATTCTAAAGAAGAGAGTAAAGATAATAAAAACAAAATCATTAACTGGTCCTACTAAATCAAATGAAAGAGAGAAACCTGTTCTCACATTGACCCTGAAACCTGTTTAATAGCTAATTAAAGCAATTACTCCAAGCATGACAAAGTCCTTAATCATTGACATCTTCAGATGCAGAGGAGATTTTTTTTTTTTACTTTCTTCAAAGGTATTAGTATTTTATTTAAACGACAAGTTTATGCCAGCAGAACTTTCACCAGTTAGTTGCTACATTGTTAACCACTGACACAGTCCCCAGATTCGACTAGTCTGGTTACCAGAAGATATTCTGCACAGACTTCACCAGATTTGACTACTCAGCAGAAGCAATATTACAGTATTCAGTAATTTCAGTGCTTTTATAAAAAGATTTCTCTCAAGCTCTTGAAGGCAGTACTATAATTGACTTTTTTCCTCACATCCATAAACAAACGACAGCCAACGGAAATCCAGTATGATTGCAAGGCAACTACAGAGACAACTCTGCTGGACCCCACAAGCACAGCGTGTGGAATTCTGCACTCCTCCGAATCAATTACTCTTCCTAAGCTTACCTCAGTTACTATTTACCTCCACCCCAAAGCCATTTGACACCTCCATCCCAAGCCTTAACTTGGGATTCATTCTTTCATTTGTAAGTTCCAGTCACAAACAATGTTTTATTTTTAATAAAGCTTTATGTTCAGTAACTTTTCATAGCATTTTAATAATGTCTAGTTATCTAGTGCCATTCCTAATGCTCTACTGGAGTTAATTAGGCTGCTGTTTTTAACACCGACCATTTTCAAGTTACTGAATGTTTCTGCGCTGTAACAGTACACAGAACAATATCCAGAACTAATGGCTTGACCATTATGAAGTGTTTAGCTTGACAGTTTATCCAGTCATAAATTGCACAGCTAAAAGGTTAACAAAAAGCAAAGGCAACTGCATTAAATTTTACCTTGAGCTTTGCTATTTCTGCCTACACTTAAGCTCCAGAAAAATAAGCTGGGAAGCAGGACCCAAAACACTTTGCTTCTTGATGAAAGACGTAAACTAAGACATTTAAGAATGAGGTCCCTATGAATAAAAGCTCATTTATCTTTCAAAAAGAGTTAAAAATTCACTTGTAGCTAAAAAGCTAGCATAACAATATTCATAGTTTTGTGACTAATCAATTTGATTCCTGTATTGCTGCTCATTTTACAAACCTAAATGGAAGAAATCCTAAATTCAATTATCATTGACTTTGAATTTAGAGAAATTATTTTTCAAACACTGACTGGTTACATACCCAGAACTCCCTACCAATTGCACTGCTTTTCCAAAAGCTAACACACTACTCCAGTATCCAGAAGTTAAGGAAGCAAGGATAACCTGGCAGCCTTTTTGCAATCAAAAAGAATGGAATATATTCTATTTGCTACTCCATTTAATAACGACATTTCTACTGATTTCTGTAGAAACATTCTCTTTCTCTTGGGAAGAAATGTTCTAAGAGACTATCACATTTTAACAGAAAGACAACAGCCTCTGTTCAGTGCTCTGATTTTCTATATCTGGCATGCATTTATGTACAAACATGCTCCTCTTACAAGTTTAAAAGTACTCAAGAAATATCCAGGTAGGAAGGTAAATCTCAAAACTGTACAGAAAAATGAATAGATCGTTATGGTGGTCTCACTTGGCCAGCAGTCAAACACAGCCATTTGCTCACTCCCCCCACCCAGGGGATAGGGGAGAGAATTCGGGGCAAGGGTAAGGAGACTCATAGGTTGAGATAAGAAACCTAGCTCTGTCCTAGCTAAAAACTAGGACAATTGTAAAGCAGCGTTAGTTGGTGGTGCTTGGTTTTTGCGGGGAGGGAACTTGTGTTTCTTTTAAGGTAAACCCTAACTATATCCTTATGCTGTTCACAGCCATCAAGTGGAAGTTCAGCACTTGAAACAAGAAGCAAGCACCAAGACAACAAACAACAGATGAAAGGATTTAGTTTTTAGTCAGTTATCTCCCCAACAAACTAACAACTAGTGAAATGCAACTCCTGAAGCTGATTTGGATACATTCTATACCAAACCCTATGGAAAAAAAAAGGGGTACAAATTGCACAGCCATACTAACAAGAGAAAAGATTAATGATGCAACACAAACCCTCCTTTGTCTTTAGGCTGTACCTCATTCCTGTCAAGAATTCCTGTCACTCCTGCCTTGACTTGCAAGGAAAATGAGAACACATGGGGTTTTTTCAAAGCATCCATATTATGTGTAATAAAACCGGTGTCAAGTACATCTACAAAGAGCTGAAGTTTCCTTCAGACTAACAGAAGATCATCAAGGGAGCATGGGCACTAGTCCCAAGGTTGAACTTCCTCAAAGCTGTCTACCAAAGGAAAGAGATGGAGACTTCTTGAATCACCTAGAGTGCATAGAAGCTCAGCCTGCAGGTTCATCTATGGAGGAAATTCAAAGCAGCTCCATGAAATGGTAACCAACCCTCCAGTTAATGGTCTCATAAGCTAATACTAGTTACTGCTGTACCATATTACATTACATTATTACCCTTCTTGGCCTCTCCTTCCTTTCCGGATATGTTTACCCTTCCAAGAGGCAAGCAACACACCCAAAGACACCCATTCAGCCATGAACTGATATCTCCAGCAAGAATGAGGCATCAGGAAACACTGAAAGGGGATCAGCTTTTCACCTGACGTTGCAGAACAGCAACATCCTTCATTGGCAACAAATGTACTTTTTTAAAAGTTTCGTACCAAACACCTTTAACCGGCAACTAACGCCTGTTGCCTTCTCCCCTCTATTTACAGTTGATTCAGCACAGGTTCTAATTAGGGGAATGAAAACCTGCAGAGACATGTAAATGTGCATCTGAAAAAACATTAAATATTTTTTAAAAAATAATCAATTACGATTTTTCTCTATTACTTATTCCTAAAGTTAATCCTCAACAAGTTCTTTCAGTGCCAGCAGAGAATTTTAGACACAAGAAAAAAAAATTATTATGTCTAAAAAAAAAAACAAAAACCAACCCATACCACTTTCAAAATTGATTCTGAGGTCACTGACTATGTACCCACCAAAAGACACTGGAGCATTTCCAAGCAGAACCAAAGCCCTGGACAATCACACTTCAGAAACCAAACAGCAAATGGCACGTGCTGTTCATCTTTCTTCCAGCTAGCTTGATATCTCTTCATTTTTTAATTGTTAAGAGCAAAGATTTCCTTATGCTCTCAACCCAATTTTCTCTAGTGAAATATGTACTGCAGATAGGTCTAAAAGAACAGGCCCAGGATTCCTGCATGTCATTTCCAAATCAGAGTTCATTCAAAACCAAGCTTTTCTCTTACAGTTGCAGTAACACCACATAAGCATCATCTGCACGAAATCCCAATGAACTTTCTTTCATAGAGGTAATGAATGTCATCATAGCTACTTTCCTACTACATTAATTTCACTTTAAATTTTTAGTACAGCAATTACATTCACAGGAAGTGAATTATCCCAGTCTCTATCATTTCAGGCATGATGGCTTTAGTTACAATAGAACTGACTTCTTTTCATGGGAGATTACAGTAAACATATGCCACCAGATTTTCTAGTACAGGATGTTCTTGACATTTTTTTTATCAAAATGAGGTGATTGCCATCTCACCCGGCTCTCACACAAAGCAGCATCTCTGTCATACAAATTTAAACTTTAAAAAATCTCATATATACTCTTAACAACTCTTATCTATTCTCCACAACCTTTGCAACATCGTGACATGGACGAATAATCCTAGCTTGCAAATATGGATAAAATACACATTATAGATGTGTATTAGCACTCAGAAAGAAAAGAACTAGCACTGTGTTGGCACTCTTGTTAACTCAGGTTTTAGTGGGTAGTGTTTATTTTGACAAATTAGGGTCTCCCTCCACTCCACCCGCTCCTTAAATTCATACTGTTGGCAATGAAGATTGATGTTCTATGTATGGGTGAAGGTTTACCTGAAACGGCAAGGGAGGAAAGATGACATTCAATGGTACCACACAAACATAAAATGAGAAAAGGAAAGATTCAGACATTAAGAGCGATGAATGAATATTCTTCTTTATGTTTGCACCTTCCTATAAGGAACTGAGAAAATTTCAAAGAAAGTATGTTTTCATGGTTAAGTATGGTTGAAATATTAAGCTAAACTACTGGTTAGCTGCCCAAACTTTTTCAAGGCAAAACAAGCCAACTTGCTGATAGGATGAGGCTGCTGCATCACAAACACTTTTGGAAGAAACATTTCCAAACAGTACCCAAACAGGATGAAAGGAGGTTTTTCATTAGATTGTAATTCACCTGTCATATCATAAACTATGTTTCATAGATAAGAAACTAAAGACTTCAGATTTTACACATTACTTGAGTCCAATATATTTCGGAGAATTAAAAGCAACAATTCTAAACAAAAGACTAATGGTAGCAGAGTAAGAGCGAAGACATCCTCTGATGCTGTGCAGTTTGGAAATGGTTCTTAACAACCACTGCTTTGAACAGCGCTATTGTATCTAGTACACATAGTAATTTCTGGCATTCATTTACCAAGAATTACAAAGGAAACTGATAATACTGCAAAGATCAGCAGGGACTTCAGTTATATGCATTAGTAATAAATAAATTACCTTCACCAGTGACAAACTCAGCGATAAAGCCATTCGGACATCTCAATAAATGGATTGTCTTAAAGTCTTTAAAAGGCATTTTCTGGGCCAAAACCCAAAATCCAATATGAAACGAACAACATTTCACGTCACATTATTTCATCTTCTGCAACTTGTATGCAAGAGCAAAGTGTTACTACAATCAGAAAAAGCAGGTTTAACACAGTCCTTTTATACACGGCTTTCACAATACAATACACCAATTTATATTATTGAGGACTACAAAGTAACTAGGTAAAGTCAACGGTGGCTACTGCATAGATTAAAATATTCTGTTGTAAACATAAAAATCTCTCTGCAAAGGGCTTATGCTAACACATCTGGGATCACAAAAACATTTCAACAACATCAATTACCTGCCAACCAGTGAACCCCAACTTTTGAGAGATTGCTCACGAAAAATCACCTGTTTTCAACTCCTAGTTTTCAAAATTTCTTCTCCTGGCCCTGCAGACCGTGTACTGCAAACGATGCAAGACACTTGGCATCCAAAAGCAAAAGCGTCTTTCACGAGAAACCACTGAAGCAAACAACTGCCTTTTTTTTTCCCCCACATTGATTTCCGATACATTTTTTTGAGCATGAGAGAAACTGCACTGACATACGACCTATACACAAAGCACAGTTAACCCTACCCCTGTGCTACAGATTTTAATATGAAGAACTCAAATTTTGTTTTTAAAGTTCTACAAAATACTCCACATGATGCTTAGGATGGTAAAAGGCTGATGTGCAGGACTGATGTGGGAAGCTACTTGTCATGATGAAGGATGACAAATTACAAGACAGTTAATATACCAGGTAATCTTAGTCTTAGAGACAATCCTCCAAAACGGCCTTTGCTAGAAAATGTTTTTGGAAAGCAAGAAAATGTTTCCTTGCTTTAACAGTTAATAAACAAAATGTCAAAAGCTACTCTATTCACTCTTGACAAAACAGTCTACCAACACATTTTAACTTCATATGCTCCTTCAGCAACATCTGGATACCACCCCCTGCAAAAGTAATCCAAACCAAAGATCTTTAAATCTGAGGGGATGAATAGCCTCAGGATCACACATTTTTATCAGATCATTTCCTCCCCACAGTATCAGAACCAGGAGAAAAAAGTATCATTCCTCAAGTCCCCTTCATTAATCTTTTTCACTGAAAAGTCACCTCACGTGCCTTCTTCAGGCTCTGGAAGGTAGACAACTAGAAGAGGGCTAACAGAGGAAATGTACCTGAACTGCAAATAGATACCATCTGTTCTAGCAAATTCTGTGGGGGTAAATGCTGTAAAATGACACGACTAAAGCTTAGTTCTTATTTGTAGATTTTATCCTGTTTATCCAGCAGACATGAATACAAATCTTAAGAATAGAGAACAGGTTGCTCATGTTTCAGTCACTCCCTTCAATCAGGCATATCATTTTAGATCTCTGGTGCTGATGGATTTGCATTCTGGAGGATTCCCATGAAACAAAGTGGATGTGTTCCACACTCAGTCTTTTTGGTGCTCATACAACCAACGGAAAGTTTCAATCCAGGGCACTTGCAGGCAGTCAGGCTGGTCATCTCTTCAAAATGCCACCCCTTGTTGCTCAAGAAATAGGAGTCAGAGTCCTAATTCTCACATCAGAGAACACCTCAGTGAGTCTAGAGTCATACAGTCATTTAGGTTGGAAAAGACTATTAAGATCATCGAGTCCAATCATAAACCTAACAGTGCCAAGTCCACCTCTAAATCATGTCCCTAAGCACCACATCTACACATCTTTTAGATACCTCCAGGGTTGGTGACTCAACCACTTTCCTGGGCAGCCCATTCCAATACTTGACAATCATTTTAGTGAAGAAATTTTTCCTAATATCCAACCTAAACCTCCCCTGGTGCTACCTGAGGCTGTTTCCTTTTGTCCTATTGCTTGCTTCTTGGGAGAAGGGACCAACACCCACCTTGCTACAAGTTGTAGAGAGATGTTATGGAAATAACACATGCCAGGTCAACTCCAGGTTTCAATAAGCCAAGAAGAGATTCTTCTATGGAGTCCTTTTTACTAATAGCATTACAGCTTGAGTTGGGTGACTCTGAAGAGGGACTTCAAGTAAAGAAATCCCTGGGCAGGTATACCCTTACAATCTAAATTCCCCACTCCTCATGCAACAGTTTGGACCATTAGTGATATTAGAATCTAGGGTCTTCCCATTCTTCACTGGGTCCTTTCATTGTCTCTAGGTAGGCCGTTCCTTATCTCTAAGGTTGCAGTTTCTGTTAATGAATGTAGCTTCCTTATATTCTGGCTTGAACCAGCTCTGGGGCTTTCTTGCACTTGACTAGGTAAAAGTTCAACATATCTAGGTGCAAGTTCACAGCTTGCTGCCTAAGGCTTCAGCAAACCTGGGTACTAATGCCAAGCAAGTTAAGCTAAGTAAGTTCTACATAAGTAGTATAGCAAATGGAACAACAGAGATAAGGTCTCTCCTCAGCCTCCTCTTCTCCAGACTAAACAACCCCAGTTCCCTCAGCTGCTCCTCATCAGCCTTGTTCCCTAGACCCTTCACCAGCTTTGTAGCAATTCTTTGGGCACGCTCCAGCAATTGAGACAGAGGACACTTCAGCCACTGGACATGTGAAAAGTAAAACAACAAAGGGCTAAGTTTCTCCAGAAGAAGGAAAAAGCAGTAGGTAAGTAAGACATCAGTGCAGAAAATTTATCAACAAGGTAATTCACCAAGTGATGTAAGAGCAATAGAAAAGTCTCTTCTGACATTTTTGATGTGGATTCATGCATTGATGGAATAGGCCAAACAAGTAGCATGGATATTGCTTCTTTTAATAGTTTGCTAGGGTGAAGTGGTATTTTGCTAGAGGCAAGAAGAACTGAAGAGAAAGAATTAAAAATAAATAGGCCAGAACAAAGCATATTTTCAATTTCAGTTGCAAAACCAACGTAGCAACAATTTTCTCTTTTTTTTAGTATGAAAAATAATGCTGGCAAATTGCATTGTCACCAATGTAAAACAAAGACTGAACTCCAAAGAGTTTTTGGTGCTTGCTTTTTTTCATTATTTCTAGAGAAAAACGTTTGCTATAGTGAGAAATTTCTTTGCATGTAGTGAAGGGAAAGTACAAAAATAACATTTATATCTAATATGCTCAATCTCCATATTTGAGTTTCCACTGAAAACATACTAATCTTCAAAACTACTTGAACACTTAAAGAAGTCTCAAAAATACTCACACACTAGAAAAGTAGTCTGTTGTAAAACAAATTAGTATTTTAGCTGTTTGAATTGTAAATGGTTTTGTTGTTTGAGCAGTACTTTCTCAAAACATGAAATACTTACTTTGACTTTAGTTGATCTTCACGTAAATACAGAACCTTGAAGCTAAATAGATACTTAAACTCCTAGCCTCATTAAAAACCATTAAGGTGACTAAACATTTGAAAGTCCGAGCCTTGGTCCCTCTGATTCTCAAGCCCCCAGCCGCACAATGGCAACAATTTTTCCCTGCTGTTTTTCATGGTTTGAGGGCAAACTAGTCAGATACGATGATCACAGAGACTGTCTAAGCAACTGCATCACTTTAATTTTCACATTTGCTTTTACAGATTTCAGCACCTCTAAAATGTCTTGGCTTCCTCTAGCAGTACAACATTTTCATGGAATGCAAGAGAGATATTCATACACCTTTGTTTCTCAAAGTATTGCTCTTAATGCTGCACAAGCGCAGCAGAAACAACAGTAATCAATTTGATTTGGCCTTATGAAACAAGTGTCATTTTGATAAATGATCCTAATTAAGTTGATATTTCAGGTAGAAAGTGTATTGAGTTAATGTGTTGGCACCTCTCTAGTTATAGTCAGACAAGTACATATGTTGCAATAAAGTAGCAGTAGTACATTATTAACTTTGCAAGTCACTCTATTTGCATTCACAGAGTTTGATCAAAGCCACACAACTCAGCAACTGAAATAAAATGCTGATTTTAAGTTTTAATTATTCAGCAACATACACAAGTAGTAGCTCCAGGAAGTTTCAAAGCTATAGGTCATTCCTTGATGATCCCTCTCCAGCATGGAAATGATTAATTAGTCTAGTGGCAGCACAGTACTTAGGGCAGAGAGTCACGTTTGTTTAGAAAACCTTGCTCAAACAGCAAAAGACAAAACCTGTGTTTCTTCTCTTTTACATAAATCTAATTACAAAATGTCCTGTTAAGGCTAAAAGACACCATACACTTACAGAAATCCAATTACAACATGTCTTGCTAAGGCTAAAAGATATCATATGCTTATGCCGTGCTTTCTTATGCCTTAGAAGTCTTTGATACCTAGCACATGGTTGGCAAATACAAGTTTGTTTTCCGTTTAGCAATGGTAGCAGATAAAATAACACACTTAGTCATCTGATCTGAAGTCAAAGCAGTCTTACATTTTTCCCCATTTTTCTACCAAGTCTTCAGTAGCCCTAAACTAACTTATTGCACTTACCAATTTATACTTACAGCCACACTTACTATTAAAACACAACTCTCTTGCAGTGAGGGAGCTGCTTCCTTACCTAGCTCTCCCAGGACAGGTATGGCTGTAGAGTACTGGCTTGCTGCTCAAGCACTGCTAAGAACAGTTACGATACAGCCAGGCAGGTAACCACAAGCATTGGTGAGACTCCGTGCAGGTCTGTCACTGCAAGCCTGCAGCACTCCAACACAGGCTTGAGCTAATTTCTGAGATAAGATTTTCCTCCCCCAGACACCACAGGGCTATACACCACTTCTGGAATCGACCCTGAGCTGCCAGCCTGCTGAGCAGCAAGCAGCTACCTAATTACAAGGCTCCTTCCCACTCTCAAAACACATCTTGGAAACATTTCCAGAAGTGTAGAGCCTGAAAGGCAGAAAGCACTTCCTACCTGCAGCAAGTTTCAAAGGAGTTTCAAAAACCATGCCACAAATACTCAAACCCTGGCCCTTTTAAAACTGTCTTCCCTTCTCTTATCAAGTTTGGTCTGCTAAAAACAAGCATGTGCATAAAATAATTTCTGATGTTTCTTGTATCCCATTACCCATCTCCTCAGGGGTTTCCTCTTGCAAGACAGCAGAGAGAAACAGTTTATCATATTTTCTTCAGATCCACAGAAAAATTCCCTCTGGGGTATAGAAAGATTCTGTTCTTGATATCTACCTGTCAAAAATCAGGATATTCTCCACTAGGTGTTTACCCCACAGAAACAGTCTCAATATTAAATCAGTCTGCTTTCATATTGTAGATCATGAGGTGGGGATCACCATGGTTGTCATGGTTGTAACATCTTTCGGTCTGATACATCTGGTCTAAAAATGGACAAACCATGGACATGACAACAGAAGAACATGACTTCAGGCAGTCATGCTTCTGTCAGATTCAGATAACTCAATTAAAAAACCAAACAAACTGCATACCATAGAAAAACATGTACTTCTACACTGTAATGAGAACAGCCATAAAGAGTAGAAACAGGGGGAAAAAAACAAACCAAAAAAACCCCAAAAAACCCCCCAAAAACCCACCACAATAAATTCAGTTGAACATGATAGTAAAATACTCTTCTCTGGTCACAACATAATAGAATATTCAGGCATTATTCTAGAAACCAGGGCAAAATATATGGCTATTTCCTTGATGAAACTATATAATTAGTAGCACTGCCAGTCTTAACAGTTCTAAAATTTATTTAGATCCAGAAAATAACCATGAGAACACCAAGAAAATGTCACTTTTAAGCAGACATGTAAGCATATAGTTAATTTGCTCAATTTTCCCCATAACTGTGTATTCTAAGAAATTTTAGGCACAAAAGAAAAAAAAAAATTCTAGAGAAATCAGGATGTGGGGCATGAGGAAAAACACATGTACTGTTACATTTATCACCAGATGAAAAAGACACATAAGAAGTGTGGGATGTACTGATAATTATTAGTTGCAGAAATACGCCATGAAAACAGCCAGGTCATTCAACTATGAAGCATCTTTCTAGCAGCTACTAATATCTGACAACTCCACTTAGGTTTGAAAACCTCTGTCAGGATTTCAACAACAAGAGAGAGTCAAATAAATTAAAATGACAACTCCATAGTGGTGTGTACTCTCTCACTCACTAGAAAAACTGTTTTGACTTGTCATTTCTCATGTTTTGCACAAATACAAATGCCAGACAGGCACTGGAAGCCTATGAAATTGCCCATACAATTTTTTCTGATTTTTTTTTTTTAATTATTATTTCAAAAAGAAATGAAGTTTTCATTTTACACAAATTTTGCCAAAAAAAGCGAGGTATCTAACACCAGCATAAAATCTTGCAGGATGGACAAGGAATATTAGGAGTCAAATACTTCTCCTCCCTCATAACAGTTGTTCCAACGTGGACAGAACCTGTAAGGCAGTCAAGTAAGTCTAAATGCTTTAAGATCATTAAGCACTAGTACTAGAGCCAAAGAGATCGACTCACGTGCAAGAACATAAGCAGTCCTAGCAAATGACAAAGTGCTCTGTACACTCATATCTACTCTTTGGAGATCTGTTCATGTTCACTCTTGCCATCAGAGAAGGAACTACAATGGAGAACAACAATAAACAAAACTTTGTTCAGCAGCACCGAAGCACTGCAGGTAGTACCAGATGAAGTCAACTATGTCGGTGCTATAACGGTGATAGATACAAGGATTTCCAAAAGTCTCATTTACAGCGATGTCTCTACCTGCCAACATCTGGAATCTCAGCAATTTTTCTAGAAGCTGTGTTTTATCTTAGCTGTGTAAAAAGAGTATTTTGAGACAAGTGATGTTTTCTATGCATCAAGGATATTTTTTGGTGCTTTTCTTAGAGGGACTAATACTGGCTACATGGTTGCTTCCTGCAAGAAGGAACAACTCAATGCTAGGTTCTGACAGTGGTAATGACACCACTGCTAATGCAGAGAATTTAAAGCATTGTCACCATCAACCACAGAACTCAGTTAGTGGTATCTGCAAACAGAGCTCGAGGGAAGCACATCATGTGTAGAAGCTGACCTGGAGGCTGCACCAACTCTACCAGCCACTTGTACAAGAAGAGGCTTCTAACTGTTCTGAGGAGAAATGTTTTCACTTCTTCCCAGAGCAGCAGAGATGGTGCCAGTCTGCAGTGCTGGAGTGGTAGCCTGCAGAAGGGAGGCAAGAGTGGTTAACCTCTGCTCAGTGCAAAGGATGTTTTACTGTCACAGCTGCCATGAGTTTTGCAGGCACTGGATGGCTAAAGCCTCAGATGAATAGTATTTTCTCCAAAAAGACGACCCTGGAGTCCAGGTTAGAGTTTGAATCTCTCCTTGTGGACTATGAGAAAACGTAGGTGCTAACAGCTTTGAACTTCCTTGTCATCACTGAGAAGAATCAAGACAGACACAGAGTCCAACAGACGAATGTATTAAGGCAGAACATGCAGCTTTCTGTGACTATCTATAAAGGAGTTAAAACCATGTCTAAGAGAAACATTGAAGGGTCTGATGCTTTGATCTGGTGACAATCTGGCTAAGTCATTTTTAGAGAGAGGAGGGGAACATACCTTCTGCTTAAAAAAAAAAAAAAAAAGTTAAAATAATACAAAAGAGCCCTAACATTATGCTAGCAATAAAGCTTCTGAAGACTAAAGAAGACACCACTGGGATCACACACTGCCATGACAGCAAGATAAGTTTGTCCTGATGTAGTACTGCAAAAGGGCATTCTTGTGTGTCAGCTTGGCCTGGAATCAACTGTTCTGTTTCCAGTCTTGCATATATTCATGTATAACAAAGTATAATTCATAAGGAAAATGCACACTAAAGAATTGTTTTATTCATTACAAAAATAAAAATTAGGAAGACCTTAAAGAAACAGGAAGAAATTTTGAGATTTGTGATCTGGAAGAAAAAAGCTTCTATATCACAATCACTTCCACCTTGATAATGGATAAATCTATCTTAAAGACTCCTTTACACACTGCGTCTATAAAAGGATCAGAGTTCAATACCAATAACATTTGATGCTTAAATAGCAATCCACTATTTAGTTTGGGAATTCTGCTGTTCTATTTAATCACTTTTCAATGGAAAGAGCATGTCTGTGCTAAGTACCACTCAGAACAGCTTCTAAAAATGGGCTATTACTACCTCTAAACTTCCCCTTTACAAACTTTATTTTGATTTTTTTTCCCCTCATCACAGTTTGCTGAATATTCCTGCATTAGAGGCTCAGAAGCAAGAACACACAAAAGTTGCAGTTCATTTTACTGCACCATCTTGTGGCTAATAGTAGCAGCCACACAAAGAGTGATCAAAACAGACTACCAAGTGGTGACAAGACTTCTGCTCTGCCTCATGCTTCTAGGATTAGAATTGATTCTTTCAAAGGATGTCACGGAAAGCTATCAGTCTCATTCTCTCAGTTAGGTTGCAACAGAGGATGGAAAACACTGCAGTTTCTCAGTTACTGTTTATTTGGTTATGCTGCAAGCTTTAAGTGTCCACAACCATCTAGTCTGGTCATCTTAACTCATCATTTTGCCTTCCCCTTGACCACTTTGCATGCCCAACAGACAGCTGTATGTTACCAATGCAACCAAACCCATGCCCATCCAAGTTCAGGCATACCAAATGAGAATCCAGACTAAGTGGCATGCAGCATTGCAAAAGGGGTGTTCCACCTTACACAGAAACTCAGGTCTGAGACATCAAAGCAGAGGCACTAGTTTAAGAAACTTAATGCACAATGACTCCTTGAAAATTAACTTCAGATAAAACTACAGGATGTTTGCAAATAGCCCCCTGGCTAGAACTTAATTTAGTGATTATATTCCTCCCCAGAAACTTGTGCACGTAGAGGAGGCACAGGCAATTTTCATACAGGTACCAGCAGCATGAACATGAACGCAGTTCCATCATTTTTAATTGTTTCCCACTATTCTTAGGCCAGACCGAAAAAACAGGCAACCAGCCCTCTTACTGACACATTTATAAATATCTTAATGCTGCTTCTGAGATCTAGTGAGTTTGTTAAGATGAATACCACTATTTTACTATATTGGGCAGTCACAGGGATGAAAACCTGTAAACACTTCACTAGATCAGTTGGTACATTCTTACAAAGATGAGCTTTTGATGACTATTAATGAACATTCAAGTAGTTAATACCTGGAAGGCATTTAGGCTTTGCAACTAAATGACAAAAAGCTGCACAGTTTAATATTTTTCAATAAAGTAACTTTTTAAAACTTTACAAAGTATCAATAAAATATTAACTTCCCAGGAGTAGAGAGCTATTAATTCATTCTGATTAGTGAATTTAAAACGTTCTCGTCTCCTCAAAAACCATTAGCCACCAAAATATTTATGCACAAGCTGTTATAAAAGCCACTTTACTAAAACTAGATAATTTTACTATTCAACAGTGACAAATGAAGCAGACACTGGTATAAATGAAGAAAAGTGCTTAAAAGATTACTAAAGGAAAAAGGAGGGAGCACCCTTGCTACTGATGATACAAATGAAGAATCCTTAACATGCTCAGTTTTAAATGGCATAGTTATTCATGGAAAAGTTACTAAAACAGTAAATCTGTATAAATAACTTCAAGTGTACTAGTGCTGATTCAGTAACACTTAGAGCTGTCAATGCAATTGCTAGCTGTTAAACCTGAATAATGAGCTCTCATTTAGGCAACAAGTACAAATGAAAGAAAAATGCTCAATCTTAAACTAGGCAGATTCCTCCTCCTTAAACACACCGGTCAATTAACAAATACTGTTTGAAAACAGCATTGTTGCTCCACAAAAATCACAACACCTTTCTGTTACTCTACATACCTCCCAATCAACTTTTATCCCGTAGGCTCGCTGCCTGCAATTACTTTACCTACAATCTTCAAATCACTAAACTGAAACCTTTCATTACTCTATTGCGTTCATGCTCTGCACAAGATGAAGAGCATAGAGCTTGTTCAGAAACACTTGAATTTCCCTTTCAGCTGTAAACATCAAAAGTACCAGCACAAGGTACTGCCCAGACTCATATCGAAGGCATTTTACCACCTTCCTGCAATAGCAGTATATATACTCTGACAGACAGTTGTTAAGCTAAAAGTTACCATCAGTACTCTATAACAGGCTAATTTGCTTCATAAAAAAAGTCTGACTTAGGTATTTCTCCCTAAAGTTTACATGAGCATCCTTGATGTTGTATTAAAATGCCTGTACTGTCCAATCTGCAAAAAGCCAAGGTCAATAAATTAATAACTAAAATTTATTTATAATATTCTTTTAACTAACCAATCTAAAACTAGATTTAAAATTACTAAAACCTATGCTAGATGCTAGCCTAACTAAAATCTGTTCCAGAACCCTTAAACAATATTAAAAAGCAGTACATATCTTCTAATAAAACTAAGAAGTTGCACCAGTGTCTGACACACATGGAACTACAAATTGCTAAAGTGGTAACCCAGTTTTGCCAGTAGCATCCTCTTCTGCAGGACAAGAGGCAGATTTTCTGCATTTTATTTTGTTCAACTGGTTCCACTCATTGCCTAGCTCCTCTGTAATTAAGGATCTGACTGGGAGCTGAAGAGGCAGGAAGACTTTATGCGCTTTCACATGAACAAGTATCTTTAGGTGGACATGACAAACCCTACGCACATCCTCCCCACCACGGAGCAGTATGAAAACATAGGTCTGATGAGAAAGAATGGAGTTACTATAGTGTAGTTTTAAGGAGACTTTTTAAAGATGAGGTAAAGGCAATTTCACATACGAACACAGGAAAAAACTGCAGAGTTCTTAGTGTAGTATTGTCAGGAGCATTACACATATACAAAAAAATGAGGAACTGTGAAAAAGATTTTTAAAAAGTAAAAGGATTATTAAGTACAAAAACATAGGAAAAAAGCAAAAGATTGTTTTCTTAAGTCTAACATTCTTTTCAAAACAAGCAGTTTATTAGGAGACAAAAAAAGAGAAGACAGGTTTAAGTGGGAAGAATGCACACATGACAGACCCTAATAAGATGGAAAGAAATGCACTCCTCTCTCTACTTGTTAACATTTTCCACAAAGGTAAATAAATGAAGGCTTGGTTTCTTTCACTAATAAAAAGCATATGTACAATTTTATATCTTAACATATTTCTATTTAGGTTCCACCATTTAGCTTCAATGAGCACTGCATATATTTTGCATCCAAGTGAACAGCACAGTTAATAGGACAAAGTAATTTTACAGCAGCTCCTCAATTTAATCAATCCATATTAAGTTCCAATATGGATGTAGAGACAAGATTTGTTACTGCAAATGCTATCTCTGAAATACAATTAAAGACTCATTTGCTGAAAAGCACTTTAAGGCACACATACAACCCAGGATCTGGACATGCAACTAAATATATTAGACTTTCAGAACAGTAGAATAACTCCAATTGTTAAGAAATGCATTCAACAAAAACAGCTTTCCAGAAAATCAAACCTTGCACAGGCATTTTCAAACATCAAAAAGAACATCCGAACATCAGTTTACTTACTCAAGTAAGTGGCAATATTACAGTCCTTCCTGGCTCACTCTCGACAGCTTTTTGTAAATAATCTTTAAACAACCTCTGACAAACACTTTTCCTTTCTCTTCCAGGATCTGGACTAGGATGAAGAACCTTTGCAAACAACTTTAGAAAAGGAGAAAAAAAAAGGGAAATGAGACAGCTAAAATAAGGCATTAGAATTATCTTATCTCATGGCTCTTCCCTTCATTGCCCATATTGGGTTGGATTGATTATTTTTGTCCTTTTTAAAATAAATACTGTATTCTATTTTGTACTCAAAGTCCTACTTAAGACAAGAAAAATCCCTAGGCAAAACTCAAGAGGTGAATGTTCAAGACTGCTGAATACAAAGTTACTTCAGAGCTACTTTGATAAAATAAGTCTATGGTTTTTTATTATCACATATAGATGCACAAACTTATGTTATTGTCACTTTCGATCCTCCCTACCACCCCCCACAGTGATTAGCATATCTGGAAAGGAACGAGGCATATGTGTGGAAGTGAGAGAGAGTCTAGATTCCAAGTAGTAACTATACTGAATTAAAACTCAAACTTCAGGATTTATATGCTTTATGACATAAAATTTTCATTATCAAAGAATCAGATGTGGATTTCTGTTTTATGGATGTCATACTTCCTCTTGCTTTAATTTGGAATACTTATACTATACACAGGGTATACAATGGAAGTCAACAATAAACACATGGCAATGACTTCAGGAGTGTCACTGTCTAGAAATGAAAATAGAATTATATGCACACTATATCAGAATTAATATTAATTTTAACTACCTCCAGAAAGCAACCATCAAGACAAATGACTTCCAAATGGGCAAGACATTCCCACTCCTTAATTCTTTCTGACAGTACTGAAAGCTCCTTGGAGTGAAAATTTAAGCTTTTTATAGACTATTAAAGATTATAAATTCACAGTTATCAAACAAGGAAAGGGACTTCAGCTCCCATATGGATGGCTCAATGAAAATGCAGTCGCTGTTTAAAACAAACTTGATCTATGCAAACAAAAATAAAGGACTGAAGAATACCAGAGGTTGCACATATACCATTATGTAATTCATCAATGTAGCCTCCTTTACAATACTACATACTGTAAATATCTAAAAATCCTGACATTACAGTGAACTCAAAGAAATGCCATACAACAGATCTAATGCAGAGACTGAAAAGAATTGCAATGGTTTTCATAAAAGAGGAATAAGAGCAAACAAGAACAATCTATTATCTTACTAAGAAGTTGTAAACCTCAGTGGCATGTGTGTGGATAGTTAACAGATACCCATCTGTTCTCCATGCAGAAGGGGGAAGTCAGTAAAATAAGCCAATAAAAAGTCAACCAAATAAGAGGCAAACAGTAAAAACCATTACATGCTGTGTAAGACTTCAGCAATGATTGCCAAAGTTAGTCAATGTCAAAACTCAGAAGGGACTGACATTAACGGACTTATCACAGTAACTGAAATACAGATACCCAACTGCTTCTGGCAGACACAATTGAGGAAAAGAGAGTATAATCATATCCCACACAGACCCCACAGAGTCCTTTGGTTTTTTTTTGGTCTGGTTTTGCTGTTTGGCTGTTTTGGGTTTTTTTCCTTTTAAAGCTCTGCTAGTGAACACACAGCTAACTAGCTGTCATCTAGACAGACCAGAAGATTTCACCCAGCACTGCAAAACTTATTTTTCTGTATGCTTTCCTATGTGCTAGTGTGCATCTTGCCAATAATGACATAATTCACAAACACCCACTGTGATAGTTTCACTTGGCCAGCCCTTGGCCAGCAGCCAACACAGCTGTTCACCCAATTCCCCCCACCCCCAGGGGTAGGGGAGAGGATTGGGGGGGCAAGGAAAAGGAGGCTTGTAGGTTGAGGTAAGAACAGTTTAATAATAGAGAGAAAACTTAAAATAAGACTAATATTAAAATAGTAAAAATAATTATAACAGTAACAAAACATGCAAGTGAATGACACCCAATGTTATAGGTCAGCCCCCTTCTGACCAAGCCCGGCCCGTTCCCAGATAACG
>NW_010319710.1:0-18500 GCF_000700745.2 Antrostomus carolinensis
CGGGGCTGCGGGGCGGGCGGGATCCCGACAACTTTCCAGGTGGAAAATACTAAAAAAAGAAGTAAAAAATAGAGCGCCGGGGACATGGGGGATAACGCCGGGGCACCCGGGGGTTCTCCACAGTCCCCCCTCGCCGCCGGGGTTTGTGACCGAGCTGCTGAAGAGCAGGTGACGGAAAGTTGCCTCCCGGTGAGATGGAGCGGTGGCATCTTCGCACTTGAAGTGTGGTTTGAAGGTTTTTACTACTCGTGCCGAAGGCAAAGCGTCTTTAGAATGGGGTTGGGAGAGCTCACCGCGCCTGAAGGGAAATCGCTGCTGGTCAGCGAACTGTTGGAAGGTGCCGGACTGTCCTTAACACCTGCTTTTTACGTGCTACGATCTGGTTGTCCAAAAAAAAAATCCCATTTAAAGTCTTTTATCACAGGTGTATACTCGTCAGGACATACTGAAGACAGGAGTTTAACTCTTTAGGTTGTAATGTGTGTCTTTCAGATCAATACCTTTAGATTGAGGAAGGAATCATCCTATTTAGAAAAAAAATAAAAATAAAAATGCATAGCACATCTAGAGGATGTAAAATTTTGTTAGGAAGAACTGATAAAAAACCCCCTAAGTGATTGTGAAACATCACGTTGTGTCTTATCGAACATCTGGATAGAGCAGAGCATTTCCTTAACTGTTTCATCTACATCTCTCCACTGAAGTTGTGGAGGATGCAGGATGTTTCTGTTCCTAAATTAGGAAAGTCTTCTCTACTTTTAATATTCTTTTTGTACAATTCAGCTTTCGTGTTATGGGATTGTAGCGTGACATAAGTGAAAATATGGGAACTAAAAGGGGGGCTCTAAATGTTGCCTCTGACAGCATTTATTTTACCTGCTGTTAGTGGAAAGGAGCACTGAAAATGGCTATGGTGGAAAGTAATCATCAGAGGAAACAGACTGGTGTTAGTTGTGGAATACTATCAAACACATAGTTCATATCTTTTCACACTCTTATAATGTTTACTGTTTTACAATCCATTTTCTGTGTTTGCTGCATCTATCTGAGTAACACTAAGAAGAGAGAATGAAATATCTGGAAAATAGGAAAATATGGTAGTATGGCCACAGACACTCTGAGCAGCCAGAGTCAGTTATGGCAGGGACGTTCCAAGTTTAGTGTTATTCCTTTACCTCTTCTGCACTAAACAAGATGAATAATTTCAGTTTGTGATTGTATAACATACAGTCATATCAATGCTGTAATAGATTTTACCCTTATTCATGTCTTGGAAGACATCAGATTTTCACAGTAGCAGAACACAGTTTTCCTTTTATGTCAGTTTCATAAGTGCATGCTGGTGGCTGCTACATTACTGCAAGGCCTAACAAGACCTAAAAATCTGTCTGCATGTGTTATAGAATAACCAAGACACTATATGTATCAAAGGGAAAGGATTTTCATTAAGTAATGCAAGTTAGATTAGGTTTCTAAACCAGTAGAGTTGATGTTCCTGGCATTAAATTAGTAATATTTAAGTAGTGTTTTAAAAAGCAGGTGACAAATGGGGAAAATAGTTACCAAACCAGTTTACTCCAAATAAAAATCAAGAATGAAGTGGTTTTTTTGATGTTGGCATAACTTTTCCCAACAAGTTCAGTTATTGAGGTACTGGCTGCAGAAAGTACTGATTAATTACTTAACTTCTGAATAACTTCCCTTTCTGCACCTTGTTTCAGAACTCCAATGAAGCAAGCGACCTCTTACCTTTGTTACTGTCATTGTATCATAGAAGTCAAATGATAAGTGTAACTCCACAACACCTGTGTGAACTGAAAATGTACTGAATTAATACAGGTGCTTCAGGACACATGCTCCACCTGGTTAATAAAATGCTAGCAGATGAGGCTACTTTTAATGATGACTTTCTCTCAATCCAGGAATTGAATGAAAGAAAATGTGTACAATAAAAAGTTGACCACTGTGTAAACACTTAAATGTGTAAATTAAAATGCCGGTTACTAACATTTGGAATCCTAGCTGTGAAGAATTTTTTGAAATCTTGTGCAGTTAACTGAGGGAAAAAAAAAAAAAATCTCTTAAATTTTCATAAGGTGATATTTTCAGAATTTACATCTTGGGAACATGTTTGCAATAATTGCTATTGGGTTTTCACCAGTAATTATAACTTAGCTTGGCTTTACTGTCTGAAATATTTGGTCTTCTGGTTTGTATTTACAAACATACCAGCATTCATACTAAATTGCAAAGGAATGTTTTGTTTTGGTTTCTTGATTGTTTGGGGTGAAAAAGATGGAAGGGGAATAAGTTTATTAATCTGACTTGGTAAACAGACAGCCCTGCCACTTCATTCTTAATGGTTTATTTTCTGTTACTAAAGAGGGATTTTCAGAGAATTAATATACTTTGGTCTTACAAATTATTGTTATTACTCTGTTGGGGTTAATCTTTTTGTTTGTTTTCCTCAAACAGAAAGAAATATATATTTATTTTATATAGTTCCAAGACCCTTAGGTTGTCTTTCTTCACCCAGTAAATCAATGTGTGTTGCTTATGGTATCCATAGCAAGGCAGACGCGAACAATACTATTGACAGAGAAGTGAACTTACTCATTCATCTTAACAGAGTGGTAAATACAAAACCAAGTTGTGACCATGGAAGGGGCTAGTTTTTACTCCGAAGAAAAGCCCTGTAGGTAGGTAAGGCCATGGAGCTGCGTAGGAGCAATGTCCCACTCCACTCTGAACCAGAACTGCTTGAGACATAAGCCTCAGTTCATGGTGTAGGGTGAGCACTTGCATGTTCATCTAAATTTTCATCAGTTGTCCATGACATCCAGTTATGAACAAGCTGAGTTATTATGCAAGATTTCAGCCTTCGTTGTAGGTTTGTTGTTTGGTTACCAGAACACAATGAACTGGGAATTACTCTCAAAATACAGATAATAGCATCTGAGCTGTGAACTCCTTTGTGCAAAACTTGAACGAGCTTTTAAGATGAAGGTCACGTCAGGTACCAGTTGGACGGTACCCTGTACTGAACAGGCATGCACGTGCGTTTCCACAGATATGTAGATGAGAAAGAATTTTTGTGCCCTGTTTATTTATTTTTTTTCCCAGCTGTATCCACTTTACGTGTCACCAGACAATTAATTTCTGAAGTAAACTACAGAACTTGTGGAGTTTATGATGTGTCATGTCTATCAGTGAACTGTAAAGGGAAGTTGTTGCTTTTTCGGTTACCAAGTATCGATACATCTTGTCAGGTTATGCAAGGTTGGTCTTTTTATGCTTCCTTCTAAAAGGCACCTGCATTCATTTTCTTCCTCTTACAAAAAAAAGTTGAGGTAAGAAATAATGTCAGATGTCAGTTCTGAAATTCATATAGCCTTTATTCTCACAGTGTAATTGATGTAATTGGGTAGCTCAAAGTAGGCAATACAGTTCTGAAATTCATATAGCCTTTATTTTCACAGTGATTACACTTGATGTAATTGGGTAGCTCAAAGTAGGCAATAAAGCTTTTTGATTCTGGTATTTAAATCTCAGACAGATTACTAATAACCTTGAGTTATTCATCAGTTCAAAGAAGTTGGCTTATTTTTATTCACATATTTATTTTTACATAAGTGCAATCCATCACAGATAAGCACTTTCTGAATACAGCACTCAGAATTTTCCTGTAGCAATAAGGAGACCGAGGACTAAGTGTCGGCAGAGACTGAGCTTCTCTCTGAATGAAACTGATATTTTACTGCTAGATGGTATCTCTTACTTTGAGGACTCAGGGTACTGGGAAGAAGGCCTGGCTGCTGCCTGTATTGTACACGTCCCTGTGGATTCTGCTGTTCAGTTGTCCAGCTGATATTTTTTGTGAGGATTTACATAATTATGTAAAAATGAGAAAATTAAATCAACAAAACCATTGCATGAAATTGTGTTATTCCCTTTTAAGTGAGTAGATAAAGTCATGAGCAAAATCCTAGTTTAGTTTCAAGCTGTTAAGAAATTAAAAAAATATATTTTTACCTATGTGTCCCATTAGCTGTTGAGTGCTAATGATGAAGACTTTGGAACCTCTGCAGTTGTAGGTAGGCATGAAGTGACTTGTTATCCAAAAGCCTCGATTTGTGTGACATGAGATGAACAGATTTGCAATTAATGCTTCGTGATGTATTCCTGGTGTTGTGTTTGGCAGTACTAAGTGCTGTTTGGATATTTTGTTCATTTGTTTAGGAGAAATGAGAATGATTGGTGTAGAAATATTAAAAAATGTATAGTTTAAACAGATATAGTTTTAAGCCAAGTCAGTTCAGCAGTTGTCATGTAATTTTAAGGGTGTGAAAACACCACAGAGGAACTGAAGTGTTCCCAAAGGTATCCAACTTACCCTTGTTGAGAAAGGAAACTTAAGCTAAATGTTATAAGGAAGTGTGGAAAAACAAACTGAAGAGAGTAGTTGGTAGTTAGTGAGCAGAGCAGTGGGTTTTCCATCTCTCATGGGTGATTTATTCAGAGATCAGTGTTTCTAGTGTCAGCCAGTATCTTGCCTGCATCAGGAAACAAGCCGGTGTAGTTCCTAGAAACCAGACTGACACCAGCACAGAGGGGACGATGTCCCACCTCTGCCTCCTCTTCTGGGGTCCTCTTCAAAGTGTCTGCTGCTGGCTGCTCTCAAACTGGCCTTCAATATTGGATCAGATGCACCTTGGGTTTGATCCAGAATGACCATTCTTATCCTCTTATGAATTTAACAGTTATTTTTTTGGCCAGACAACACTTCTTTTGGCAAGTCAAATAGTTTACAAATGAGAGAAGGATCAAGCGTGCAGGAAATTCAGTTTTGTTTTAGGGAAATCTCCTCTGTGTTTCCAGATACATATTTGTAGATCTGATTACTTAGATCTGAACTCTACTTGAGGGTTTGTTTAGGGTGTCTGATGTTAGACTTTTCACTTGAGTATTTTAGAAAAGTCTAAAAGTTTAGTAGATTATTTGTCAATAAGATATAGAGTGAGTTAATATCCAATTGGTTAGCTATTTTTTTTTATTTAATTAAGTCTAACATGTTTAAAATCTCCTTTAACTGATTAGTGATATTTAGAAACTGATACACATGTGCAATATGAGAAGTATTTTATTTATTATCCTTATATCCCAATATAGCATAGCTATGTTAGGTTATATTTTTATTCTGACTGTGTGTGAAATGGAATGTTTCCATTAGGATCACTGGATTTCTCTAAGGTGACATTGACACAAAGAAGAGGCTGGACTTTTGTTTGTTGTGCCTATTAACATGCTGAACTCTGTGACAGAGAGAGAATGGTAAATAGTGTGGAAATAGACAAGGAGGGAAAGAAAATATTTGTCAAAAATCTGTCTTGACCTCCGGGAACCACGTTATCACGCAGGAGAGGTCAACAAAAAACTATCTATTGTGGCAATATATCTTCTGAAGATGGTTTTGAACTTGTAAATTATATGAGAATCACTACTGAAAAGAAGATTTCTCTTACATGATAAAAACATGAAATTGTTTGTAGGTTTTCTTTCTGGTCTATACAAATCAACTTAACTCAAATTTATGAGAAAATTATTCCCCACACCTTTCTCTTAGAATACTTCCTAATTGTTGAGTGCCACTTCCTTATAATTTTTGGTTTTGTGAACTCTATCTTGGCAATCTGTGTAAAATTTAGGAATTTTCTAGTAATGCTTATATTTTCTTACTTGGAATAAGTTTGTATGACCTGTTAAAAACCTAAAGATCTATATGTAGTTTTTAAAAAATTATTTTTAGGGCTTTTAAAATGCACTTGTCAACCATTCTTTCAATTTCTGTACTTATTCCTCAAAGTAATCATCACTCCATCATCTGTTATAATAATGCCAGAATATTTCCAGACCATACAAAAGCCCGTAAAATATAACAGTGAAATTATCTTCAGGGTTTTTTTGCATAGGTAGGCTATTGAACATTCCCACATCTAAGAACAAGTCTGTTCAGAATAGGTAGGCATTACAGAGAAATTACTTCAATTAATCCAGCATCCACTTGTAACATAAGTACTAATTTTAGTGTGTTACAGAACACAGCTCAGACACCAATTGTGGCTTTAAATCAACTACATGTTTTATATTATATCTAAAGTTTGCCAATGTGAAGTTTGTACGTTTGGACTCAATGATCTCAAAGGTCTTTTCCAACCAGGTGATTCTATGATGATTCTGTGATCTATTGTATTAAAAACCAAAACCCCCAAACTGTCCCAACAAATCCCAAAACAAAACCCCCTGAAGTTTTTCCTGGTCAGTAGGAAAATTTTACTGATTTAATTGTCTCACCCACAACACAAGTCTGTATGTGAGCATTTCTGTCTCTTATTGTCTTGGATCTCTGTGTTGGGATTAAAGTCTGCCATCCTGTTAAAAAAACATGCTAAATACCTTGATAATGGTGATAATTTAGTAGAGTTTTATTAATTTTAATCAATGATTTTTATGATGCTTTAGATACTTTTATAGATAATAAAAAACCACTACCCAAACAATGCATGGGTCTTTTTTTCTCCCTCAGTTGATGATACTGTACAAATAGTTTTCTGCTCTTTAAACAGTTGTTTTGCAATATGTCATAATATGCCTCGACCTTTAAGCCAACAGATACTAATACTTTATTTTATGAATCTATTAACATTCTAAACAAATAAAGCCCTAGTAATTATTATGTGTATTTAAAGAAAGTAGGGGTATTTTGATATTTGAACTCAGACTAGATTAAAAAAATGCTGTAGTGTTTTTGATGGACATTGTTTTAGATGGTCCAGTAGGGTCAGTTTTTTAAAATTCAAGAACATTTATGCAGAAATTCTATCTAGATTGGAAAGAAGATTTTTTTTTTTCTGTAGAATAATCTGGGGATTTTAAATGTATTTTGTCTCTAAATATAAAAAGGTGAAATTCACGTTTAACAACAATTCTGAAATCTTGATTCAAAACCCTAGAAAAATGTCATTATTAAAAATTATAATTATATAACAGTGGGGAATAAACTGTATGAATGTCAAACACAGATGAGAGACAAGGTGAATCAAAATAAAGAATTTAAGATTTGAATCTTTTTCCTTTTCTCTAAAAATCTGTAAGGAATAGGATATTACAAAATCTGGTTTTAAATTATCCCAATGTTTTCAAGCTTTTATCCCTAACTGTCCCCACATACATTTCTCTGCCAAACCCCACCCCTTGTTTCAAAGCTCCGTGCTACTGTGATTTATCTCTGTGAAAGAAGGAGACACAGTGAAATTCTGAGGAAAGGTTAAATTCTGATTTTGTTTGTATTACCCACCAGAGAAAGCCAAGCTTCCTTCACCTGGTCACCAGCTTCATGACCCTTAACGTTTCCTTAACTTTGGTGTTAATGTTACTTGAAATACTCTTCTGGAAAACATGGGGGTGGAGGGGGGCTGGTGCAGCAGAGAAGCTCAGACACGTTCTTGGGGAGGATGCATGACTTGGCTGGCCTCTATCCTTGGGTCTCTCTTCCTTGCACAAGCTGGTACAAACGAATCCCAGCATAAGAAACATGGAAAAGGTCTTTCTTGTCCTCTCCTTTCACCCACTTTCCCTTTTTCCCTCCTCCACTGTCCCCTGTGTTGTATGTGTTCATGCTTTCAGATTCTACTTAAAGTCTCTAGGAAGAAACAAGAATTTAAAGGTGTAATACTCTTCATTTTAATGGGAATTCTTGGTTCGTGTTTAGGTAGTTTTGTAAGAAGCTGTCATATTTTCTTCCTTTTAAGTGAGATGATTTTAGTTGTTCTAAGTTGACTGAATTCCAGACAATCTTTGAAGGTGTCTGCTGTTTGCTGACAGGTTCTCCAGAAAGAGTTAATACCAGATTAATGAGGGCTGGATGCACCGCAGCTCCTCACGGGTCAGTGTGGCTCTGTTGGATAGCATAGGCACTACTTCTGTGAGAAGCACCAACGTCAGCAGAGGAATCCAGAGTGAACATTTTAATATGTTAACTGCATTTGTAATACAGCATTCCTTCATGCCAGCAGGTTTTTTAAATTCTACAGGGTTTAGTTTAAAATAAAATCAGCACTGTGTCACTTCTATGCAAAAAGAAAGGTGGGCAGTAGGCACCATCTGTAACAAAGGACTGTGAAGGGCCACACACAGGATGAGGAGACAGGAAAAGGTGTATTTACTGGGAGCTCTGCTGTCTCAATCCACTTAATGGCTCCACACCTAGAACAAAAGGGGAAAAGTCACATAGAGCAAACGGTGTCATTGATGCATGTAATGAATGATTTGTCTTGGCTGGGGACCCTTGGTTAGAGTGTACTTGCTACTGTAATTTGTATTCTCTGGCTGCTGATTGCTTCTTAGCTTAAAATAAAGGAATACAAGAATGAATTGGAAAGCATTCCATAAAATAATGCACTAACATTTTAATCTTGGTAAAAAAGATTATCACTCTGAAATTTCCCAGGCCAGTTTTCCCTGTGGGTTCCAGCTGCTGGTTTAAAATCAAATTCTATAGGAAAGATTCTGCTAACATTTAGAATTAAATTGTTCAAATATATTTTGGACATACTAAAAAAAATACTAAAGGACACCTAGCCGTTTTTTCTGTAGTGCTTCCATTCTTTGTGGCTGGAAATTGATGGCGTGAAAAGCATCTGGATGAGAGATTCGTATTTCGAAATGTGGTTTGAATCCTACACTTTCTGCTAAACAAAGTGGGACCATATAAAATTGCATATTCCTTCATCCTCTGTTGTGTCTGGCTGCTGAAATCTTTGAAGGGGAAAGTAAGGGAAATGTAAAACCTTTGTCTCTGTTAGATTGCTTTTTGTTGTATGCCTGAAGTTGCTGAACACTTACATGCCAGAATGATACAGCAGGAGCACCCACTCAGAGGGTTATGTGAGATGTAATCATTCAGTTTAGTGGACTTTATTTCTTAGAGGAACATTTAATTTGGGAAAATATGAATACTGTTAGTATTTAGGAATGAAGAAACATGATGAGAGGTGTGGCACACATGAGCTTCTCGGCAAAACTTGCATGCAGACTGCCATCAGATGCGATGGAAACCCAGACTGTTGTTGCTGAGATGACAGTAGGAATATTTACCCTGTGATTTTGGTATATGATAAAAAACATCATTGAATTACAAGATTACAAGAATTTCAGAATGAATTAGCTTAATTTGCTTCTTTAAGAAATACAGGGAAACATCTCATGCTAAGGGTAAGAGTTTGCCTTGTAAAATGGTACATACTGGAAGTGATAAGGATGTGTTGTCTTCAAAGGAAGAGGAATGATTGTGTACACTGCACAATTAAAAAAAGCTGGAACCCATTGGGAAATGTTGTGGTTCCATTTGTCATTTTGCTGCATTTTATTTGGGATGTTTGTCTTCTTTGTCCTTCCACTCTCTCTGAGATCTGAATGAGATGAGAGAATACAGATGAAAGCTTTCTGTACTTGTTGACTTGGAAGCCACAAGATAGAGCAAAAGGACCATCCTGTGCAGCCTGCCAGTCTTAGCTGCTCTGTGATAGCAATATCAGCACAGTCCAATTGATCCATAAAGTCTGTTAAGGATTGAACACACTCAGCATAGATAAGTTTTGGCAGTGCCAAAATTTCAAATTGCTGTAGTGAACATGTTCACCTTGAGTAAAGGTGAACTCACAGCAGAGAACATCAGTGAATGTCTATCAAGATGCTTTAAATCTCAGAAATGCTGGTGTTCTTTAAGTGAAGATGCAAAATGTATTTCCTCTTGCTTCACTCTTGGAAATGTTTGAACAGTTTTGTTTGAATTTTTTTTGTAGAAGTCCACTTCAAACATAGGCTTTGACATAGAATATTTTATTTGTAAAGTGTTTAAAAGGCAAAAAGCTATGTTGTTAGATGAGAGAGTTGAGTAACATGATCCATAACTGTAGTTAGAATGGAGATGATGCTTGTAGCTGTTTCCCATTTTGTTCCTTTCTCGTAGCACGCCCGTGTTGCCACAGTACATTAAAAGTTCCAGTAATGCTTAGGCCATTCGCTTTACTAATAATAATTTACCTTAATAATTTTGTAACAAGTAGTTTTGATTTTAAGTTATATCCTGAAGCTTTAGTATTAGTGAGTTTCCATCATATTAGAGCAAATTAGGAAATTATTTTTAATAGCTCTAGTCTGATAGATGTGTTTTATACTTGAGAGATGTGCCTCGAGAAATAAAAGCTAATTGAAATCGGTGCTGCAGATGGATATTTTGAAAACAAAAAAGAAAATCAGTAATAGATTAGGCTTGATTAGATGTTGACATTTAGAACTGCACATAGATAATGTTAAAATTTACTGACAACAGGCAATCGTCTTCCTGATTTGCATTTGTACCTCCATTCTTGGCTCAGGTGGATCATGTTATATACATTGTAAAGGTTAATGAACAAATTACCATATAGCTCATCTGATTGTTCAGGCTTTAACCTGAAGGGCTGAATGTTTTATAATCTTGTTTGTCTTATGTTTAATTTTTTTTTTGTTGTTATATTATGAAATTCTGAGTTCCTTAAACGTTTAGATGAGTCCAAAATAATTTATGAACTGATTTTCTGTCCTGCCTTCCCCCATACACTTGTTTTACTCTCCTGCAATTTGAGCGTCGTTGTACCTGCCTTGCATTCTTTTTTAAGGGAGAAGAGAGTGAGGATTGTGCTCTTTAGTTACTTCCTTTCTATTTAATAAATATATCAAACAGTGATCCTAATAGAGAGCATTGTTTCATCTTGCTATTCAATTTTGTCAAGAATAGCTAGGTGTTTATTCCTATTTCATTTTGCCAACTAGTCAGTTTTTAATGCAGAACAGTATTTTTACCTCTCTCAACAGGATTACCAAATTGATCTTTTCACCCAACTGACCTTTGCAAAAATTCAAGCCTTTTCCAGTTCGTGACTAAAAGTGACTGAGAAGTCCCAAGAGGTTTGTTAACCCCGCCTCTCTGCCTTTCAATTCCAATAAATGCCTTTTTCTTTTGCAAATAATAGTTTGGAAAATAACTGTGTGTTATTATTACTGCTCAAGAACGGACGATTCTTTGTTATCTGCACTTTTTTGTATTTTTGGTTTAAACCTTACTTTTGCAGTTTGAGAGAATCACTGGTCAGCAGAGTGCACCCTCAGCAAGTTTGTTGGTGACATAAAACTGGGTGTGTGGTGGTTTCACTGGGCTGGCAGCCAAACAGAGCTGCTTGCTCACTCCCACCCCAGGGCATAGGGGAGAGAACTGGGAATTGGAGACAAGGGTAAGGAGACTCGTAAGTTGAGATAAGAACAGTTTAATAATTGAAAATGATGTTATATGATGTAGAATATCCCATTGGCATACCAAATGCCAATCTAGCTTATTAATTTAAATATTTCTTTACCTCCCTAGATGTTGCACTTGTAGACTAACAAAACACAAAGTCCTTTGACTTCCAGTGACAGTTGAAAACATTGTTATGTTCTCAGTGTTTCTCTCCTAACAAATCCCAGCTGAAACCAAACCCCAGCGCTGTTCTGGCTGCTAAAAAGAAACCCAACTCTGTCCCAGCTAAAAACCAGGACAGAGTGGCTGGGATGCCAGAGGGTCATACTGCCATCCAGAGGAACCTTGACAAGCTGGAGAAATGTTCTAACAGGAACCTCTTGAAGTTCAACAAAGGGAAATGCCATGTCCTTCACCTGGGGAGGAACAATCCCATGTACCAGTATATGCTGGGGACAACCCAGCTGGAATGCAGTGTAGCAGGAAAGGACCTGGTTGATGACACCAAGGAAAATGGTATCCTGGGCCTCATTAGGCAAAGTACTGCCAGCAGATCAAAGGAGGTGATCCTTCTGCTCTACTCAGCACTGGTGAGGCCACACCTGGAGTCCTGTGTCCAGTTTTGGGTCCTCAGTACAGGAGAGACAGGAACACACTGGAGAGAGTCCAGTGAAGGGCCACAAAGGTGATGAAGGGACTGGAGCATCTTTCCTATGAGGAAGGGCTGGGACACCTGGGACTGTTTAGCCTGGAGAAGAGAAGGCTTGGAGGGGATCTTATCAGTGTATATAAATACCTGGAGGGAGGGTGCAAAGAAGGGGGAGCCAGGCTCATTTCAGTGATGCCCAGGGACAGGAGCAGAGGCAGTGGGCACACACAAACACAAGAGGTGCCGTCTGAACATCAGGAAACACTTATTTTTGTTTTGAGAAACATTACACTGTGGTGCTTCTCAGCCACACTATGGTGGTTTTGAGAACACTGCACTGTGAGGGTGACTGAGCATTGGCATGAGTTGCCCTGGGAGGTTTTGGAGTCTCCCACACTGGAGATATTCAGCAGCTGTCTGGACACGGTCCTGGGCAACCTGCTTTAGGTGACCGTGGTTGAGCAGGGAGGATTGGACAAGAGAACCTCCAGAGGTCTCTTCCCAGCTCAACCATTCTGTGAATCAGCAAAACACATCACTAAACAATCCAAATTATAGCTGTGAATGTTTCTGTTTCACTCAGACTTGTCTCTTCCTAGCCCTAACAATATCTGGAGTGAATTCTAAGCTTTCCATTGCATTTAATTCAAGGATTTGGACAGGGAAAGAATGTCTATGAACGAAGAAAGTAAGTTGATTAGAAATTGACAGTGGGTTAAACATTTTCCTTTGAATTGTAACTCTGTAACAATTGTTAAAAAACAAACAATAGTATGTTTGTAGTTTTTCATCCATTTTGTTCCCTTCATCCTTGTGTGTGGACTGGCATAGATGGATGTGTGCCGTTTTGAACTGGTAATAATTTCAGCATCAAAAATGAATCTGTGAATATTCAGTCAGTGTTCCCCGAGATATCTGCACTGTGACACATTCTTTCAGATCATCTCAAGAGGAATCAGTTAGGACATCATTGTAGTAGGCACTATTAAAGTGTGCAGATTCAAGAGAAACAAGCTTGTGTCTCAATGAAAGGCTCTGTGACTTTCTTAAAGGGAGGTGTAAGAAAGGACAGGTGGATCATTTGGGTATCAGAGCAGAAAACCAAGACCAAAGCTAGAGAGATAATCATCACATAATGAATATACATGCTGTATATTCATTTTACTGGCATAAGGCAATGCCCCAGAGAAACACGATGGCTTCTAGATTAACTGTGACTGAAGAACTTATTGCAAGGCAGACCACAGAGAATGGGAATTTTATAGCATCCAGTAGACTATAATGATGCCAAACCAAGGTTGGTGATAGAAATCAAATGCACGTACCAGTAGCTTTTAATAAACCCTGACTTCCAAATATTGTGAGGTAGAGTCAGAAGCAGAGCCTGAAGTAGAGTTCTTTTTATTTCTTTTGTCTTGCAAAATGTGGTAGATGGTTTCAAACTTTTCCATCTAGCCATAGTTTTAAAAAAAAAAAAATCTTAGGTAATAGCCCACTACAGCTGCTGGGTTTTGAGAAAACCCCTAAATCATGACCTGGGACTTGGTTGCATTAATAAAGATTCTGATCATTTTCTTTGCTTTCTCTCCTTAGCAGTATTATTTCCATGTTATTTGAATAAAAGTGGAATGTGGCCTTTTGAGAAAAACATCATTTTGAGAACCCTGTTTAGATGTCTGGTCTAAGTACCTTCTTTATTTGTACACCTGCCTCAGAACAGGAGTTGACAATTTGCTCCGTTAGCAGATAATATACATTAGTGTTCTGTACAGCCTCTTCATCAGCTCCCGGTGAGTTTAATAACTGTGCATGTCAATATTGGCAGAATCAGATTATTTCATTTATGTAAGAGACTCACCCTATTAAGTTGGAAGTTCCCATTAATTAACCTGAAATTCCAGAAGTAGGAACGAATGAAAAAATCCCCAAATAGCAAAATTTGTTTCACAGCAGAAATATAACATATTCTATGTCCATTTGCAAACAAGAGGGGCTGAAGTGAGTCATCTGGAACTGCACTCAGTTATGTAAATAGAATTAAGGATGCACTGTAATTCCAAGGTACAGTGTTTGCTTTACATAAAAGGCATAAACAGAAGAGGTAGAACTGGAGTTGCTGCATCACAGAACTCAGGTGGAAGTACCAGACCTTTACCAGACCATGCTGATGGTGTGGGATGTGGATGTTACCGCTATCAAAGTCTATCAAAGGGTGGGAATGGAAGGACAGCAGAGCAGAATTATCTGTTTGGCACGTTGCTGTTGATCAGAAGCTTGTTAGGTTGTTTGTTTTTTTCTTCCCTTTCTATTGTAGGGATTTTATTTTGCTTTTGAAACACTAAAAATTGGTTGAAATGAATACTGGGGTTGAGTGAAGTGTTCCCATGTGCTGTATAAGGAGAAACCTCTTTGCAGGTGACAGGTTTGTGTGTCTTGCTCATCTTCTCAGAGTAAGACCATTTGTCACCATCTGAGCAGATGAGAATTTTCTACCTTTCTAGGTCAGATGAGACTAACAAAGCAATTTGTGGTTGGAGACTTTTTTCTTCACTGTAGCATGTAATATATTTACTTACTAGGTTCATAAGTATTCCTAGCTTAAAAAGAAAACAAACAAACGAACAAAAAAAGTCTTGCCATTGATTTGTTCTTAATATCCTGCAGTTAAGAATCTTTTTTTTTTTATTGTGTGTTTAGGAAAGGAAAAAGTTACTGAGTTGATATTCAAGCTGTGCAAAGAGTGACGGAAGAACAGTTCGTTCTTTTGCGCTAATTTATTTAAACTTCTAACTGTGATTGTGGATAGTTGATTCTGACCTAAGGGATTCTTTCTTTTCTGATATCTGGTGTTCTTATGTCCAAATGAGATGTAATTACACTAAATCCAGTGAATACATTGTCTAAATGACCTGATTATTTGAGCTGCCAGGTGCTAGCTCAGGTTGACTTCACAGTTATTCAGCATGCACAAAAAAATGACTTTCAATGTTTGATTTCTGGGGCCTTTATCACATGGAACATATGTTAAAAATTTTTGATCTGGTTTAAAGTAAGAAAAACGATGAAAAGAAATTAAGAATTAGTCTTGATATGAAATGTTTTATTAATAAAATAAGATTCTAGTAGGTGAGCTTCATGTAGATAGTATTCTTTGAGCAAGGGTAAACATATTTATGCAGCTGTAAGGAACATAAGTATGATTTTCCTTGCAGTAAGGTGGTACAATTTATGACTGAAACTCTTAAAATAGCAGTGGGCTATCCTTTTTCTCAGATAATAAGGTGGAACAATACATTTTCTATGAGAGAGAGGAGAAGAAAATAGGAAGAAGGAAGAGAAGGTTAAAAATCAAGTTCTTCTGACTCTCTTACATGAATATTCTAGTTTACAAAATTTTGGGTTTAGATTTAGAGGAAAACATTTGTTCAATAACATGTCATCTCTACGTGTTAGCATTCGTATTTGTAGACTCCAAGCAGGTTCTAGTGCTTCTTAAAAGTACATTATTTTTAAAAATATAAAAAATAAATTCATTCCTGTGTAAAGGAGGGAAGAAATGCCATCATCTGGAGTCCATTGATTCCATTTTTATTGCTCCAAACTGCTACAGTTCATAAAATTCACTTTTACAGGCTATTAGTCCATAATGTGGGTTATGTCCTTTGGAGACTTATGTTAAAGATAAATGCAGCAGTACAGGAATCTATATTGTAGTTCTATCTATATGGTAGTTCTGTGAAGAGGGTTCAAGAATTATTTAAGTACTTGTTACTGTGTTCCAAAAGGAAATGGGTTGGAGGGGAGAAGTTACCATTGGCCTCAAAAACAGGAGAGGAAACTGAGAATGGAAGAGTCAGTTTATCATTCAGCAAGTGGCTTAATTTCCTTTGAGGTGAAGAAAATATTTTACTCCAACATTACTGGCATTGAAAGGTTTTTTTTTAATTGTTCTTGACAGAAGAAACAGTATTTGTGTTAGTCATGTATGCTCAGACTGCTTGTACTGCATCGAGTGTCTGTGTTGACTGTCACTGGAACACAGGACTGGCAAAGAGCTCTGCCACAAGCAAATGCCTCTTACGATGCTCTATAAAAAAGTGATTAGTTTTCATCTTAAATCTAATTAAGTGGTGTTCTCTTATTACCCCCCTTTGGAAGGTTGTTCTGAACTTCAGTGCTATGAAATGAAAATGCATTTATAAGCTGCATTTATTAGTAGTCGATGCTTATTCATTTCTTCTTGTGTTGGCATCGTCCCAGAGCTTAAGAACATCTTTCCATTCTAAATTTTTATCCAGCTACACTATTGTAGGAGGAATGGTATCTCTTCTTTTGGGTTTTGGCATGCTGTTTTCACCTCTCATTCAATCATTTTGACAGTTACAGTTGCCTTTGCCTGTTCTTCATGCCATTTTAATTCATTCTTTATTGAACAAAGGTGGCCAGAACTGTGGGCAGTTTTGCTGGTGAGATTTTACTGGTACTTTGTACAATAGTAATATTTTTATTAGAAATACCTCACACTTTCTGTGATGCCATTTGTCTCCTTCATTCCCCCTTTGATTGGTCTTTGGTTGGCTTGTCATCAGCACATCTTATCTTCTCTGTTTACCACTAAGCTCCCACTTCTCCTTAGCTCCCTTTGGATTTGTACTTAATGTCCTCTCTTCTTTATTATCCCAGATACCAAGAATCATTCCTTCTCTCCCCATAGCCCCCCCACATAGTGTTCAGTTGTATTAACAATGCCTCTTAACTTTCCCAGGAAAAAAATCTCATTAAAACAAACCTACTTTGGATAAGAACATTACTTAAATATTAAATAAGCTTGGTGTCATGACTAACCTTTGAAGAGTTGCAGTATGAATTGCAGTTCAATCCTGCCTGTCTCAAAAGCATCTTTCGTGCACTTGCCCACCTCTTTTGCTCTCTATTTAAAGCAGCTAAAAAGTTTTACAACTTGTTTCAATTTCCTAACCCAGATTTATTTCTGAGATTTGTACAACAAAATCTACATGATAAGCTAGAATGTTCCCTACCAATATGGTGTTGCCACACAAATAGTAATTTAATGATACCTTAATGATAAAAGCACAAATCATGTTTCATAATTCTTTGTAGATTCAAAACACTTTTCAGTTTGTATAATACTGCAATAAGGCTGCAAATGTACTGCATTCTTAAAGTCAAATTGAATGAAATTATCCTCATATTCAGCTGTAATTTTACCTTAATGCATTATAATTCAGGTGTCAGCTTTTTCTTCCATAATTTGATTCTGCTTGGCTATTAGGATCGCTCAGTACTTACTCTGTTTTATTGCTCTTAGATGAAATAAATTAAACTGTATAACAATATAAAAGATAATATTCATTGGAATCAAATTGGCATTTACGTGAATGAAACATCTTAACTTCCCCCTTCATCTGTTTTAAATTAAGTATGAGATTAAAATCACTTGTTCTGTTTGAGAGCAAGCACTGGAAATGAACGGACTGTGGACAATCAAAAAACCACATGCCTTCTGATCAAGGCATTCATTTTTGTTGGTGGGAAACAACGTTAAACAATAATTGATTGTTTTTGTGTAGAGGGCAGAGAAACTTGTCATGAGATAGTATTTTACTCCTAGTCTGAGAATTATTTGTAACAGAGTAGCAAGCACACAATTTTGAATTGCTCAGGTACGGTGGTAGCTAGCTCTTGTCAGAAAAGGGGCCAGAGATCAATATGGGTTTATTAAATGTGTAATAAACTTGTATTCAGTTTTAGCTATTATTTTCAATAATTGTTACTTTTTAAACTGAAGATGTAATTGCATACTTAATTTTTATCCTAAAATATTTCCTTTTAACACTGATTCCATCTTGTACCTCATTTAATTTTCATTATAATCTGACTAATTCTTTTTATAGGTTAGGTAGAGAAAAAATACCTGGATGTAAAAAAAGTGTTTGGCCTGAAACTGTTGTTAGATTCAACAGTCTTATATTAATGTGTGCTAACTCTGTTGAGGATACTGCTTACTCCAGAGTAACTCCATCATTACTGAAACTGAAACCTCGTTTCATGCAGACAGACTTCTGTTTTCAGTCTGAAATAGGAAGGGAAGACAACTTCAGTTGTCTTAGTTTTAATATGTCCTGTAAATTGCCACATTTTGGAAGACCATGATTTAGAATTTTAGACAAATCATTTACTGATGATATATTTTGGGTTCTAGATACAATTCTTGGGACAAGTTGTTTTAATAAAAACAAATATGCACAAAACCTGTTAGCTGCCTCCCCTTTCCCACTGGTACATCGTTCCTGATGTGCAGAGAATAGTAAACATGTTTCTTAAGAGAGTCAATGTTCATCATCTTCTTGTGCAGCCCAGCTCTCCATTACCACTTCTCAATGCCTTTCCTACTGTGTAATAGTCTCCAATCCACGTTTTCCTACAACCCCAGTTCTGTCTTCTCTTGTGAATTTTTTTGCTGTTGAATGTAACACTTTTTTCTTCCCTCTTTCC
>NW_010319711.1:0-44043 GCF_000700745.2 Antrostomus carolinensis
CCCTTCCAACCCCTGCAATTCTGTGATTATAGGCAATCTTTAAAACTTCCCCATCCTACTTTTCTGATTTGCAACACCTTCTCAATTCTCTAGACAGAAGGTGCTGCAGATCTGGGCAACAGGGAATGAGGGAGAGGCAGAACTGGTAGGGTTATGTAGCAAGGTTTCTCCTCCTAGCTCTCCATGGACGCTTTACAACTGTCTGGAGGAGAAAAACATTGCTGAGGGCCTTAGTGATGGGTGAAGATGAGTTAGAGACACAGCACTGCCTTCCTATTCTCAGCCTGTGAACTTACAGGATATTCTCTTATTAAGAGATGAGAATAAAAGAGGCATCAACAGCTACACTGCAAGGAAATAATTTGCTTCATGACCAAAGGGATTGTGGGTGATATGATATATTTTGCTGTTAGAAATGGGTTTGGCATTGTTCTGTATTGCAAGCAAATGAGAATAGAATCTAGAAGCAGAGTGAAAAATGACTAAAAGATGAGTTCCCAGTGTTTTACCTCAAACTGAGAGGGAATTTTAAGTTAGGTTCCAGAAGAGTCTGTCCTAAGGTCATTTCTGTTTAATATTATAATTAAGCACTTGGATAGTGAAAAGGAGAGTGTGCTTACAAAATTTATGAGTAAGAGCAAGCTGGAAGAGAGGGCAAGTACTATGAAGGGCAGAACTATCTAAACACATTGGAATCATGGTCCACAATCGGGAGGATAAATTCATTTATCAGATCTGGAAAATCATTGCTTACAAAGCAGAAATCAGATGCACAGAAACAAAACAAGGAATGACCATCTGTCAGTTATACAGCAGAAGGAATCCAGAGCTTATTCTGGATAGCAAGATAAATATAAGCCAATAATACAGTAGTGTCACAAAGGAGTGAAGTAATGTAGTTTTGGGGAGATGTTTGCAGGAAGGTAATGAGTGAGATAATGAAGCAAATTATTCTGGTATGCCTGGCCCTGGTGAGACCTCAACTGGGAGACAGTGTCTGGTTTTTGCACTGCACTCTAAAAAGATGTAGAAAAACTCGAGGAGGTACAGAAGAGATCAATAGAAATGAGAGATTCAGTCTGGGTGGTTTACCAAGGCCTCATCTAGTCCTACATTTCTGTGAAAGAATCTTTGAAAGTTTTATCTTCTGTTTGCCAGGAGCACTTTGCATATTGTGCTGTTGTAACTTTCCTGTTTTCACCAAGATGACGTGATTGTAAGAGCCAGTTTGTCCATTGCAACTATTTTAAACATGAAATCCTGATCTAGTTGAAATCTGTGTGAGTTTTAATACTGACTTCACTGAGACTAGGATTTATCCTGAAATATTTATCAAAATGTAACATTTGCTTCTCAGTTTTATTTTGTACTATATTTTTATTCTGAAGTTTAGAGTAAACATTAGTTGTGCATAAAAGTAATTATTGTTATCAGCATGAAGGAGTAATTTGGTCTAGATGAATAAACGTAGGGTTGAAATTTAGCAATTTTATGTTTATACCTTCAGTATGGTTGCCTTTTTGCCCTGGCCATGCTCTCTCTGCTCTGAATTTCATATCATGTGAAACAATGATTCATAGCTACTCTTAGAGCGTTAATTCTTGTTTCTATGGATTTGAATAAGAATTACGCTAAACATTTTTCTACACTGATGTAATTTGTTACATTTTCTATAACTGTTCTATATTCTGTCAAATCCATTAGAAGATGAAGTAAATTTATAATTAAGATTAGGTACGCACTCAGCTGTTCAACAGCATTTGGTAGGTTACAACTATCACAATTCCAGGAATTATAATGTGGAGGTTTATGTGGCTGCTGACAGGAGCCTCGTGGAGTTTAACAGGGGAAACTGCAAAGTCTTGCACCTAGGGAGGAACAATGCCAGGCAACCCCAGTATTTTCTGGGGCTACCTGGCTGGAAAGCAGCTTGACAGGGAAGGACCTGGGAATCCTGGTGGGCACCAAGCTGGACATGAGCCAGCAGTGTGCCCTTGAGGCAAAGAAGGCCAACAGTATCCTTGGCTGTGTGAGGAGGAGTATTGCCAGCAGGTCAAAGGAGGTGATCCTTCCCCTCTGCTTACACTGGTGAGGCCACACCTGGAGTAATGTGCAATGCTGGGCTCCCCAGTACAAGAGAGACATGGGCATACTGGAGAGAGGACGATGAAGGGCCACTAAGGTGATGCAGGGACTGGAGCATCTCTCCTGTGAGGACAGGCTGAGAGAGCTGGGACTGTTCAGCCTGGAGAAGAGAAGGCTCAGGGGGATCTCATCAGCACGTATAAATATCTGAAGGGAGGGTGCCAGGAGGACGGAGCCAAGCTCTTTTCTGCAGTGCCCGGTGGCAGGACAAGGGGCAATGGGCACCAACTGAAACACAGGAGGCTCTGGCTGAACATCAGGAAACACTTTTTCACTCTGAGGGTGACCAAGCACTGGCGCAGGTTGCCCAGGAAGGTTGTGGAGTCTCCCCATCCTTGGAGATAGATATTAAAAAGCCATCTGGATGTGGTCCTGGGCAACTGGCTGTGGGTGGCCCTGCTTCAGCAGGGGAGGGTGTGCCAGATGACCTCCAGAGGTGCCTTCCAGCCTCAGCCGTTCTGGGGTTCGGTGATTCTATGAATACCTTGGAAAGAGAAGTAACCTTCACCTAAATATCGTTTGAAAGAATAGGGTAATATAGAGCCAATGTAAAATATTAGCAAAAAGCATATGGTTAAAAGAAAAACAAGTTAGTTTTTGTGCTTCTGTGAAGAACCCCGAGTGCAGTTATTACCTCGTAAGAATATTCATCCCATCAGTAATTTTGTTGAGAGATGTTTGGGAATGTTTTCTTCTCCTAGATGGCCATTTACTGTCTTTGCTTCTTTTACATCTAACGTCCAGTTTAATCACTTGTCTTTTTCTTCTGAGCTTTACACTGAAATTTATACTTTCCCTTCACAAATGCCTTTGGTTTATATTTAATTTTAAATAAAATAACTAATTGTGCCCTTTTCATAAGTTCTCATGCTGTCCTATGTTTGAGAAGATTACTTGGTTATTATGTTTTTATTTACTTTGATATTACATTTCCTAAAAATAAGAGCGTATGTCCACCTTTGTAGTTTGCGTAACATGGAATAAGATTGGTTATAGATGTCTTTGTCATGTATATCTTTGGCTATAAGACAGACTGTTCCTTCCATTAGACTATCTGCCCTCTTGTCATAGGTCATTTAACATGTGACATAGATTCTCAGTGATTTTAAAAAATTATTATTATTTTTGAACAATTTAACCAATATCAGGTTTTTATTAGGGAGGTGTCTAATCTACTTCATCTTCCTACTATTGCAGGCCTTTCTATATCCTTGTAAGGTTTCCTACTAGAAAATTCAAAAGTAGACAGTTCTCCAAGGCTTAAAACTGTTTTACTGTGTACTTTTCTGAATAGAAGTCCCAGTCTATAAATACAATTGTCCTTGACTTTTTGTTTTCCCTCTTCCACCACCTGAAGTTAACAGTGTACACCAGGCTATGCAGTGAGTATGTATTTCTAGCTCAGACTAAATGTCTCCATTCTGTTCCCCTACAGACTCTTCTTTTTGAAGTTTTCCTTAGGGATTACTTGGTAAAACTTTGTTCTAAGAAGAATTTACACACCTGAAAAGCAAACTGCAAATGTGAAAGTTCTGTTAAACCTGCTGAATAATTTAAGAAGCTAGAACAAGTGGAGCAGTTAGAACATGAACTACAAATCAGCCTTCTACCATTCTTGCTCATGCCACTCACAAGTCCTTCTCGATCTTCTCAGGTACCTCCCTTAGGAATCCTCCGGGTTTTTATGAAGATGCGTATAGAGATCATAGAAAGATGTGATTGCAGCAGCTGTCAGCATCCCTAATCCAGATTAGTTGCTTATTGCAATACAGATGGGCAGTGTGACATCTGGCCTGAGGAAATGTCCTCTGCCCTATGAGGGTGAAGTCTGTGATGCTGCAACTTCACTGCTGTGGAGATTTAAACCCTAAACTACCAGTAAGCGTGACAACCATAGCCCTTGGCTGCTGTGCAGACCTATCTTTTGCGTATGTAGAGCTAACCACACTATAAATGACATCTCTCCATCTAGAAAACAGGAGGGGTTTAAAATGTTTCTATATTTGGGATATGTGGCTATTTGTTAGTTTGCCATTTACTAAATAACTGCCCACAGCTAGGCATGTCTGTGATCTGAAGGATTTGGCTGTTAACTGGGCTGTTATAAAGTGAGGAAGCAATAGAGAGAAGCTAGTTTATGTGTGATGTAAGAAGATGCACTAAAGTATTCATTTTAATATCTAGCATGATAAATGTTTCTTTTTCCATAGCTGATGGAGATGTACTAGTGAAATATACAGAGTTTTAATGTTGAATTTGCAGTTCTTCAGATAAATGAAAAATCTTCTTATGGCAATGTTTCTTTGCTTATCCTTTATGTATGCAATTTGCTGCATTTTGAAACTCCTATTTATCATAGAATTGAATGCAGACTAAAATGAAACAGAACATATCTGCATTCATTCATCATTTTGATATTATCTTGTGCAGCTCCCCACTTCCCTTTCTGCCTCCAATGCCATAGGACCTTGCTTTACTATTCATTCACCCTTAGTATCTGGTTTTCATCTAATAAATCATCTTGACAATGAGCTAAATCCAAAATACATACTATCTTTAACATGAAATTTTGTTTTGCCTCTTGAGCACAGTTAAAATATATGTAAGAAAACACAGATATTAATTTTGTCATTTTTCTTTTTAATACTACTGTGATCTTCCTATGATTCTTACTTATTTTCCTAAATGGCTTATTCAAGTATCACTTGATTCCCAGTTTTATTTCTTTAGTCTTGATCCATCCAACTCCTCTTAGCTTTCTACATCTGCCCTGATTTTCTCTTTCTTGCTCCTTGGTTCTTTCAGCCCTTTCAATGCCTTTTCTGCCTATTCATATTGACGTTCATGTTTTGACTTCCTTAAATTTGTGGGTGTTGTTAGTAATTCACTTCATTTGGAAGAATGATACACATTTCCTCATTGGTTCACTTACTCTAAACCAAACTGCTTCTTTTCTCTATTGGCACCAACTCACACGTGGTTTGCTTAAAAATTGGTTTCAAAGCAAAAAAAAAGGAGCTTCACAAAACAAAGTTTCAAGCATAGTATATTTATAATCAGCATCTGAATAATTCTTAATACAATGCTTTTCAACCCATAGGGGTGAGGCCTCTCTCAAGCAATTTATTTGACATAAATTGAAATGGAAATTTAATTCTTATTACAGTAATGATTTACTGCAAAAACCTAAGCTGAGATTAAAAATGCTTCTGCTGTTCTGAATTAATGTAGATAATATACTCTGAAATAGAGCAGAATGTTCATATATATATTCATGTTTACATTTTGCATATTATTTGCAGCAGCTGAGCTTCTGTGCTTGTGATTGTAGTATTTTTCCAATTGCTGGGGCAAATTGCTTACTCTTTCTCTGCACTTGTAAAATGTGGATATCATCTCTATTTGTAATACTGTAAGGATTAATGTTAGTAAACCAAGGATAAATTATTATCCATTAGCCTGATAACCATCTAATTTATATCAATATAATTCCACTGAGAAGGATTAGTCATTATATTTGCTAATTTTTCTTCATTCCCTTGGAAAAAACCTAACTTCTGTAATCCTTAGGAAATTCCACTGATATTTGTTCATTAAGCTTTAGTAAGTGATTTAAAGTAAAAGTGGTTCACTGTATTTCTCTTTTTCTGGTGGTATCTACTAGTTTACTTATATTGTTGTAGTGTCAAGAAAGCAGCAGTGTTTTATAATACAAATACATAGTAAACATATGGTCCTTTCCAAAAAGAGATCAAAATCTCAGCATTGGTTCAGAGTTCCAGGTATGACTGACAAAGTATAAAAAAATTAAAATACAGTATGAGAATAAATTTGCAGGCAGCTGCCATAAAGATACAATAATATCAGATAATACAGCCAAACTGCGGCAGACCTGAAAAAGTAAATAATTGTTATAAATCTCCTATAGTAAGTCCTAGAAAATCCTGGTGTTAATTATACTACAAATAGACAGTCATTCACTATATCCCAACTAACTTGTTGCTCTCTTCTGCTTTGGCAATTGAAGATTGATCCCTTCTTTGTTCAAGGAAATGTGATTTGTGTTTTCTTGGCATAACTAGACAACCTTAAACTCTATCATCAGTTTCTGATCCTAATGGATATGTCCTGAAAGAAATTGAATTTTATTCCTCTACTTCAGACTGATGTTATAATTTTCTAATTCTTTAGTACCTTTCATCTATGCTTATAAAACATACTTGCAAATATTGTGGAAAGAATGTTGCTGATACTGCAAAGTTAAGCACAAAAAATGACACAAAGCATTGCTCAAGTTGTAATAGAGCAAATGTCTTTAGCCATATGACATAGTTTTTAATTGCACACTAAAAAAACAAGGGTCCTGCTGCAGCCAGGAGAAAAAAGGATGGTTATTTGTGAGGAAGCATTTGACAGTGTGTTTCCTCCTAAGGTTTTGTTTTGAGATACGGCCCTCTAAGTTATTGCTGAGTGTGCATCAGTCTGTCAGTCAGCTTGCTTTTAAATATCAGTTTGCTACCTAATTGTGAACACATCTTCCACCTTTCTGAAGCCTAAGCTGTGTCACCCCAGATTTGCAACTTGAAACGTTCCACATGCCAAGTGTCAAAGCAGAACCAGTGTTCCTAAACGAGCCAGGGCCCCCAGCCCTGTGCAGCATGGATGGTGTGGTGAAGGCTGAGGCAGAGATTCACAGTGAAAAGGCAAACAGGAACAGCTTGTGAAACAACTCTTGTCAGGGCAGCAGTGTGTGACTTTACATCATGGAACTCTCCTTTCTCTTCTTGTAGTCTGCAGAAAATTAACCACGCAGTTTTCCACCTCTGCAGCAAGCAAGAAAGGATGTTACAGAAAACAGGCTCAGTCACCAACCACACTTACCCTGTGCACTATTACTATAGATAATATGTTCATATAAATATGCACAACAAGTGGAAATAAAGACATCACAGGCAATCCTAATGCAGGCATTTTAAAACTTGAAAAAATGCTTTTTTGTATTAAAGACTTGCCTTTTTCTTTTTTTAATGAAAAAACCATTGCCTGTGGTTTTATCAATGCATGTTGAATAAAAAAAAATGTCATTGCTGACATCTAGAGAGGTCATCAGCAAAGCAGTAACTGCTATGTTAACTCCTGCCAACTCAAGCTGCCAAGCCAGCTCATACCAGCAGCGTGAATGTCATCCTTTCCGTGGGCCAGTTCTAGCCCTGTTCAGAGACTGTTGATAGCAGCAGAGTAACAGTGAGACCTCAGCAGTTTTGTCTCACCTTAAAATCACCCCGATTTTCCTACTTAGCTTGCCCTCCTCAGCCCCAGCCCTCACTGCCTGTCCTCCTGCAGGGAGAGTGCAGGGTGGATAATCTCTGTTCTGTGCTTCAACTGGTTGTTGTGCATACTCAGCATCCCAGCTGCTCTCCTGAAATCTGGTGAGTCATTTTCAGCATCACCATCTACCCCCTTTGCTTCTCCCGAATCTGCAGATATTTGTGCTGCAACCTGCAGTGCAGTGGATGCATAAACCACCTACTTACACGTGTATGTGCACAGGTACTGTGAGTATCCTGGTGGCAGCAGCATGGAGCTCAGACAGGTTATTTTTTCTTGCCAATAATTTTCCTTTTACAAGCTGGTCTGCTTCTGCTGCCTGGTTATACACTTGGCTGCACCTGCTCAGAGTATCCTGAAAGAATAGACATATCCAGTGCTCTGATGACAACCACCGTCAATGATTTTGTTCCTCACAGAGACTCTGTGATCTAGAAAAAAATGTATTTGTAGTTGGCAGCCTATACATGTTTTAAAATCAAATGCTTGTTTGATGAAGGAGAACACTGTGTGTATCTTTTGATATTCTGTATCTGGATTTATCACTGCTTGCAGTACATGACAGGTTTTGAAAAACAAAGCTGCTATGGCTCTCCTTTCTGTACTACTGCCTACTGGGACTGCAGATATGATAAAGTTATTGGAGCAATTAGAGCAGCGGCAGTAAAGACAATACCTTTGAATCTCTGCTTTAAAATTCTTCATCAATATAGTTGTAGTCTATAATTTTATGTAGAAGAGAATATATAGTGCCACCAAGCCACACTGACAGTCATAAATCTGGCACATCAGTGGCACATCAAAAGGTGTGAAGAATTTATCTGAAATTTTCTGAAGTTGGAAAAATTCTAAAGAGATAAAAGAAGAGCTCAGAAAAGGCCTGGCCTTCAATAAGAAAACTTTTAACTGAAAGTGGCATGTCCAGAAAATAAGTAAATGAAAATTTAAAAAATGCAAGACAAGAGGAATGTTAAGAAAATCAAAACTGTGATGGCTGAGACAACTCAGTATTCCAGTTTAGAAGAAAGTACATTGCTGTGACATAAGCCTGACTTACCAAAGAGATTTCCACTAAAATTAGCAACAGTAAAATAATTCACAACGGTGGTACCTGGGTTTCCAAAATTATGTTTCAGAACTTTTTACAGCACCATTGTATCAGTCAGAGCTCCTGTTTCTCTGAAGCTGTTGATACAAATGTGGGTAGGCCTGGCAAGGACTTCCTGGGACAATTTGGCTACACTCTCCCTAATGTAAGTCACCACACGTTATCCTTTCATTTACTGATTTATCAGTTTTCATCTTGAAATGATTTACCTTTTTGTATTACCATTACTCCCATTGAAAATCTGTTCCAGAGCTTCAAAACTGAGGGTTGAAAATATTTTTCTAATTGCTAGGTTAAATGTGTTCCTGATCCATTTATACCATTGTCCTTTAGGTGGTATCTCTTTCTCCAAAGCTTCATTTACGATCTGATTTCTGTGTGGTCATTTTCCCTGGCAACCTTCACTTTTGCAGACTAAGTGCACTGCGCTCTTCCAGCCGCATGTCAGAGAGGGGCTCCCTTTGTCATCCGAGTAGGGGTGGTCTAGCGTGAATTCATCTCTCCTGAAGAGTGCACAGAGGGTATACAGAATTTGAGATTAAAATTCAGCATTTTTAAAAATAGAGCGTTCAGATAACTTTCCGGAAACACCTCCCTTTTACATCCTTCGTGATGCTTGTCTTTTTCACAGCTCAGCACATTTTGCCTTATAGTTTGAGTGGCTGATAGTTTTCTGACAGTTTTCTGTGACTGTTTCAAGTGTTTCTTTTCTTCTCTTATTTCCAGCTCTCAGCACATCGTGAAGATTTTTCTTGTTGCTCCCCAGCAGCACGACAGAGCATTTACACTGCCACATTTCATTCCATTTTTTTATTCCGTTCATTGGAGACATCCACATTTTCCTAGTCTATAGCTTGGTCTGTCTCTGGATTAATGACCAGCACATGTTGTTACTGCCAGAAAGCAGAACCAGAACCCTGAACTTGAACCAAAAGAAGCAGCTTGAATCTCTGTTTTTTGAATCAGAACAGAATCTAAACCTTACTGAGGTGGCCTTAAACCACCACTGAGGTTTTTTTTTGTTGTAAATGCTTTGACTTCAGTTTTTTTGGACTTCTCTTACTGCAGGACTTCAACCAGCACAAGCTCTTCTTTTGTACCATGGTGCTACCCTGTGCTGCTCAAAAAGCACCAGCAAGACATCTTCGTCTTGATGTTATCCACAATGAACTCTAATTAAACTGCACCTGGTAAATGAGGTCTGGCCATTGCTATGAATTCTCTTCTGCCACTACTGCTAGCAGTGCTCTGCGGAAGCTCTGGTCTCCATCAGCCTGAAGTTCCCCAGTAATCCCACCTGGGTGCTTCACTGGTTAGCAGTATGGGGGTTTCTATGCCTCTTTGCATATGTAAATTTGACATATGCATATGTATACATATATATTAGTTCATACATATATTAGTTCAGTACCCTATGTATGAAGGAGCAAATTCACAAGGGAAGGAACATCCATCTCCTCCTCCAGCATCTCGTTGGCATCACTCATACATACCGTTGAGTGCAGCATCACAAATTCATTCAAGCTCCTCAAGTGTATTCACCAGGGTTAGGGGTGGAGGCCAGTGTGCCTAAGCTCTGAAAGCAAGGAGATTGTCTTTGCTAGTTCTTTAGCTACAGTACATGTTCTTACCAATTCCTATCTTTAATATTTAAAAATAGTGTTTCCACATTTTAGAAATTTCCTTTCTAAGCATAAAGGTAGAATTAAAACTATGGTTTTATTTTAAAGTGTTTATTCTTTGGCTTCTACTCTGAAGACAGATTATGCAAAATAAAGTAGATTTAATGTACCTTTTTTCATTCCTATGATTGCGGAAAACACAGGGATCTTTTCTTTATCCTCCTGAGAAATCTGACTCTTACTGCATAATTAAGTGGCTGTAATAAAATGAAAAATTGCAGGATCAAAAAAGATGTACCGGGTTTTATAACTCATCCAAGTAAATATTCAGGTCTAAAGCTATGCAGGATATAGCAAAGAACTATGGTAGCAATTCAATCAGTGCTTGGATTATGCATTCGTATGTCAGTGCATCTCCTATTGATACAAACTGCGTATCTCTTATTCATAACAAATACGTTATGAAATCTTGAATTTATAAAGCCTGTAAAATTATTTTGCTATGACCATGGCCGCCTTGGTGCATTGTATGTGACATGAAGGTGAAGGTCAACTCTTGTTTTCCATAGAAAAAATGGGAAACTGACATGACCTGATCAATGAAAAATATTTAACTAGTGTTCTCTAGGTTTATTCTGCCCTAAAAGCTAAACAATACCAATGCTGGTAAACCATTGACCAGGTATTTTTTCTCCAAGTAGTTGTTATACAGCACTCAAGCAATTAATTAAAAACCTACGTTTAAAAGAGCCATCTCTTAATTCACTAAACATTACCAAACAAGTTAGCTTTGTTTTCACAGGGGTGAAGATCTGTATGCTCTGGTAGTTATTGCCATGTTTATTGACAAAAAAGTCTCAAAATAACATCTAAACATGACATAAACAGCACAGAGGGGAAGAAATTACAGTAATGGGCACAACAGATGGATGGACAGCATTTTGATCTTCAAGTTACCTGCTGCCAAAGTCAATCCATACAACATGGCTCTAAAACACCGTGAGCCACAAGGGAGAGGGAAAATAAGTTGATCTGTTAGTTGACCTAATGAAATCTCCTTTCCTGGTGATTTGTATTCCACATCTGTGTAGTCCTTCAGCTTCCTTCTACTCCGTATCTCCTCTGACCTCCATTCCCTCTCCCTTTGCAGCCACTGAGGACATGGGATGGTAGCGGCATGGCTGGTTGCGATCTAAACAGACTGTGGGCTCGTGCTGAGGCGGGCACTAATTAAGGTGCCCCGTCTATTAGACTCTTCTATCCAGCTGCCAATTATCAGAAAATGTGTAGGAGCTTACCATGTTTGAGATCTCTGTCCATCTGTCAGGTTTGTTTCAAATGGGCCAGTGGTTTCCATCATTATCAGAGATCAGCAGGGATACAGGGTAGCTGCAGAAGCCTTATTTCCTTTGCCACTTAAAAATCACCTGAAAATGAAGTAGTTTAAAGGGTTGGTTTGTTTGTTTCAGTTAAATAAATACGCACCTGTGGGGATGGATATGAACTGGGACGGACACCGAGTCCTTAAAATTTTGGCAAAAAGAAGCAAAACAACCTCATTCTGAAGCAGACAACGGCAGCAATTCCTAGTCCTGGACTGCTCTAATGAAAGCTTGGAGTTTGAGACAATCAACCCAGAATAAACAGTAAACTTCTTGCATTTACTCGGCAAGGACAGCTCTTCAGAGCACTATACCGTGAATAACATTCATTGTAGTCCTTATAACTCCGCTGCCTGCATTTCCGCTGGAAAAGTAGTTCTATTCTTTCCAGCAATCTTAACCAGAGTAAATTGTCCTGCTTTCCCATGTAATATCCTAACTTTCCTTTACACCTCTTGTCTTCATTAACATATGTAGAACAGTCTTCTGTCCCGCCACGGAGTGGGATGGATCATGGTGTGACTGATCTCACAGCGAACTCCCAGTACTGCAATTTGCATTTGCAGAATCAGGCGTCGGCCGAGAGAATCAGTGTGGTGGTGCAATGTGGGTGCTGGACAGAAGAGGGTGCCCCTCAGATAGCCTGGGAGAAAACGAGACCAGCCAAACTCCAAACGCGAGAGAAAACCTTCCCCAGCACAGCGGGGCTGCGGGGAGGCTGCGCTGTAGGGCCCGGGAAGGGCTCGCTCGCACCCTGCAAGCTGCTTGGGCAACTCCATAAAGGCTGCCACGGGGCTTCTTGTAAGCAACAGGAGCTGAAATTACTAGTCCCCGGACTAGTGTTTTGATGAAGATAGAAATCCTGAGTACAGCACGCTGGGAACGAGCTGTGCCGTTAGTATTTCTGCTCCGTTCAGGAGGCGGCAGCAAGCTCGTAGGTTTAGTGTTGGATGCGCACACCGGAGTCTCCATGCTGTTTGAATCAATGCTTTCCAAGGCTGTCGCTTAATCAGTCAAGACTGTATCTTATAAACCACCTGAGGAAACAAATCCTGTGCTTGGCTGCCTGCATGTAAATGTGATTTTTGACTCATACTTCTGGATTCCCTGATGGGTATACTCCTACAGGGGGTAAATTTGTATTGGCTGCATTGAACAAGCAAAAATGCTTCCACATTGTAAACCACTCCCATAACATTGATTCAAGTTTAATCAATTACACCAGGTAGTTCAGAGAGTAGTTACAGCTGTGCGAAGCATTTTATTCAGAGTTAGAATTTGACTTAGTGTGATGACCAGACAATAAACTCTGTCAGCTGTCAATTTCTGTAGAAATGAGACATCACCAGAGCTTCAAGATCTGCTCTGAACATTTCTATCAAATAAATCATATCTTCTGAGTGGATATTTCCACTACTTTTGACAAGGAAGAAAGAAAATATTGTCTTTGGGGATATGGAGGGAAGCTAAATAAAGCTGTAATGATTGCAAGCCAACCGTGTCTACACACAAGATTAATGCAAATGTTCAGGGTGCAAAGATGCTTATAAATCTTGATTTACACTCTGTGTTTTGCAAATTAACATGGCCCTCATAGCCCTCACATAATCCTCATGGATCATTTTTGTGTTTAAAACATATACCATATGTTCGAAACTGAATCTAATGCTTTTAAAGGAACTAATGGCCAGTGTTTTCAATAAGCAGCCTGGAATCCAGTGTTAGCTGATGAGTCATGAAACAAGGAGAAGAACATTTACAGGACATACTAGTAGATATCAGCTTTGCAGAATGGAAATTTCAGTTTTTCAAATGCCACTTCAGATGGAATTGTCTTCTCAGGGAAACATACTTTCTCTATTGAAAATGAACCAGGTGCAGAATAAGCTGCTATAATTCTGCAAGCCCCACTAGGAGGACCATTATAAGTTTTATTCTTCTCTAATTCTTACATTATGTTATGAAAACTTCATTCCAAACTATGTTTCATCTGTTACACTGTTTAAAGCATGGCTGCTCATGGCTTGGATAGGCATATACTTTGTTGGGTAAAAAACTGTCTGGATGGCTGGGCCCAAAGGGTGGTGGCCAGTGGAGATAAATCCAGTTGGTGTCCAGTTATAAGTGATGTTCCCTGGGGCTCAGTACTGGGGCCAGATCAATGATCTGGACAAGGGGATTGAGTGCACCCTCAGTAAGTTTGCAGATGACACCAAGCTGGGTGGAAGTGTTGGTCTGCTTGAGGGTAGGGAGGGTCTGCAAGGGGATCTAGACAGACTAGATCGATGGGCCAGGACCAATTGCATGAGTTTCAATAAGGCCACATGCCAGGTTCTGCACTTTGGCCACAACAACCCCTGGCAGCACTACAGGCATGGGGAGGAGTGGCTGGAGAGCTGCTCAGCAGAGAGGGACCTGGGGGTGTTGATGGACAGCCGGCTGAACATGAGTCAGCAGTGTGCTCAGGTGGCCAAGAAGGCCAATGGTATGCTGGCCTGTATCAGGAATATTGTGGCCAGTAAAACCAGGGAAATTACCTTATCCCTGTACTTGGCACTGGTGAGGCTGCACCTTGAGTGCCGTGTTCAGTTTTGGGCCCCTCACTACAAGAAGGACATGGAGGTGCTGGAGCGTGTCCAGAGAAGGGCAACGAAGCTGGTGAAGGGTCTGGAGCACAAGTCTTATGAGGAGCAGCTGAGGGAACTGGGATTGTTTAGTCTGGAGAAGAGGAGGCTGAGGGGAGACCTTATTGCTCCCTACAACTACCTGAAAGGAGGGTGTAGAGAGGTGGGGGTCTGTCTGTTCAACCAAGGAACAAGTGACAGGACAAGAGAAGATGGCCTCAAGTTGTGCCAAGGGCAGTTTAGATTGGATAGGAGGAAGAATTTCTTTACTGAAAGGGTTCTCAGGCATTGGAACAGGTTGCCCAGAGCAGTGGTGGAGTCCCCATCCCTGTAGGTATTTAGGAGTCATATAGACATAGTGCTGAGGGACATGGTTTAGTCAGTGACTTGTCAGTTTTAGCTTAATGACTGGACTTGATGGTCTTAAAGGTTCATCTTTTCCAATCTAGGCAATTCTGTGAAATCTAAAGTGTGTCCTGAACAAATGTAGCACAGCTTCATTTTGAATTGGTGAAAACCATAATTACAGGTGACCTGAGTATATAATGTTGTGCTACTTTATCTTTGCTGAATGAAGTAGAAATGCCTCAAGATAGTGTTTTGTAGCCACATTTACTCAAATACGTGAGGTTAACCCTGAGAAGACCATTATGGGCTCTTCAAGAACAGTTACAGAAGCCAAGGGAAAAGTTTTCCAGCATTGGAGAGAAATACTGGCTTGCACAAGGGTAATAGGACAAGGGACACCCTGTCTTTTGGCCATAAATTCAGCTTCACATGGATCACGTTCCTTTGCCTGTTACTGTACAGACAACACTGAAAAGGCCCAGAGAAGTACTAAGTAAAATTATTTTCTTTATATGTGACACAGGAAACAAATCAGAAGATGAAAACATATTTGTCTGCTTGTTTTACTCACCTTTGTCTTCCCTGAGTGCTCTAAATACTCAGAAGTAATGTCTTCTACTATGGAAGTAATTGAACAAATCAGATGTGTGTTTGCTGTAGTTCCAGAAGAACAATATAAAGCTACTTGTTCAGTCTGCCTTGTTGAGCAGAAATTACATGGCATCCTGACAGCAAAGTAGACTAATAATCATAACAAATCTAATTCATCTCTGCTATACTTTGAACTGGACTGAACTTTCTCTGCAAGACAGGAGAATAACTCATAAATGTATTATTCTGGAGGAATTAGAGGCAAAATCAATACACTTTGCTCATGATGCACATCAGTGGGTTGTCATAACAGTGATTATAAGTTCTCCATCAGTAGCCAGGGCTGGATGCTCATGCTACTCCAGAAGATTCTCTTGCCTGACAAAACAAGTGTGGGTTGGTACAGGCCAACGCCAGCCTACTTCTTATTTGAGCGAGTGTAGGAAAAGCTGGCAATCAACACTCTAGACCTCATTTCTCATTAGCCATTGATTAATGGTGTAGTGTCTTATTAAATTATTTCTTAAGTAAATGGCCAGAAGTAGCCTCTATCACTGGTCCTTCTGCTTTGGTCATGACTTTCCATTTACTCTTTTCAGCAGAGAAAGAAGCTCAGAAAACTAACGTTCACAAGCAGATGGCAATTCATATCTTTGCAGCTTCAGTATTTTTCCTGAGGAAAAGAGGAGTCATTGTACATGGACAACAATCAGCATTGTATCCTCAGGCTAATGAAGAACTCAATGCTACAATAAAACTTTGAAAGAAGGATAAGAGGCTGCAAAACTGAAAGGAAAATGTGGGGAAACTTTCACTGCAAGTTTTCTAAAATATGAATGGCCAAGTGAAATGCAGGAAAACTGGGGGAAGTTTTCAGAGCAGAGGGTAAGTGCTGTTCTGTTACAGGTACTCAGAGTCGAAACACTAATGTACTAGGAATCTGGAAAAATGTAATAGATCTGTTTTGTGCTAGCAAGGATCTGCAATTTGCAAGTAACTTGTTTGGAGAGTACAAAACCCTGTTAGATGATAAGATCAGAGTTTACATCTCAATACTCTTTGAGAGAAAGAAGGGACCTGCTCTCACAGCTTATCTGATAGATAACTATGAAGAGTTTTTCACTGACCTGTGGCAATGTGGAGGTATTTTGGCATGCCCACCTGTAATCAGTGCTTTATGTTAGTCTTTCCCATGTAAAATACACAACAGGAGTTGGAGGACCAGCATCCTGCCAAACCTACTTAATCATCTCCGTAAGATACAAGCAGTGCTGTGCAAGTCCTGAAAGAGCCTTTCACAGGAATTAGTTAGTTCTGTGTCAGTTTGTCAATTTGTTTCTTAGTTACTTGGCTACTTATTTCCTGGCTGCATTAGTGAGTACTAATGGAATAAATTTCTGAAACTTCTCCTTCTTTCTAAATGGCTAGACAATACTTCATCATGTTTAAAATCTGAGAGATTAGTAGCACTCAAGTAATGCTTTTTATCTGGTCTACTACTGTTAGTATAATTCCTTTCGATAGCTTTTGTATCTATTGGCCAATGTAATTCAAATTTGGCAGAGGAGCAAAGGGTTACAAAGATAGGAAATTCCTGTAAGCTTTGGGTAAATGGGTGTCCCCAGTGAAGGAAGGAAGGGCTGACATGTGTGTGCAAGAGTTACCTGCTCTAGTTAATCTGTTGCTGGCCCATCAGCGCAGGTGACCAGTCAGCCCACTCGTAGGGCAGTCACATTGTATGTGGTCTTACACAGTCAGAGATTTGGAGGCATGGTGGAGGTGGGGAGCTAACGTGGATTGGGAACTCAGGCTTTTAATACAAGTGAGGTCTTGTAGACACAGTGAGGGCAGCTCCAGTGTTTCGTGAGTGGAACATGTAGGGGGTGGAGAGGAGGAATTGTACTGTATGCGAATCCATAACAGACCAGGATTCACTAATTCCACTGCTTCTTGAATGACAACAGTGCGAACTTACACAGAAACGTCTGTAGTGATGAAACAGGTCTGAGGCCAAGCTGGGATGTCAAATCAGCAAGGCAATCACGGGATTAGCAAAAGATACAGCCAGGGACAGGCATATCTCTACCGCAGCTCAGGCGAGGGCTGATAACAAGGGCCGGGGCTCCAATGCAGCTCCTGAGCCAAGGGGTGGTGGCCCCAGATAACGTCTTGGAGCTCTTTCTCACACAACACTTTTCAAAGCAGTCTGATTCAAAGTGACACAACTCTGCCATATCAAAGCTGACCTGAAAGAGTGACAACCAAACCCCTGGGTGGGGGGCAAAGGGGAAAGAGATTGTAGTGGGTGTTTGTGCACTTGGGCCCTAACAATACACGGTGAAGTAGCTTTAAGGATGTAGGGTTGTTGTTTTTTTGGGTTTGTTTTTGGTTTTGTTTTTAACATTGGACTTGAGCTCTGAAGTATGTTGTTTCTGGAAAAAAATTGCACAAAGAGCTGAATTCTCATTTATTTAAAAAATCAGTGATCCAGCTGTGGTTTCTCATATGCAGATAAAATTGGTTTCTATCCTAGTAAGACTTTCATAATGTCTGGTAATTACCCGCCATACCTAGCTTTGTGTCTGCAGCTTCTCAGTTGGTGACCTGTTGTTTGTAAGAAAAGGGCCATCTGGTTATCAGAAAAACTGGCTACAGCCACAGCAGAAAAAGCAGAGGGTGGATGGGTTGCTTCTGACTTGTATTCATAGAAAGCAAGCTATTATGGGACACCTTGAAGGAGCTCTTTGAAGTAAATGTACTGGTCGAACCATGTGGTACTTGGTGTAGATACTTGCCCAGAAGCACAGATATCTGAGTGCCCTTGTGTAGACAAGTTCTGAGTCATGTATTCATAGAAGTGTTCATCATTGAATGTTACTGGAAAGAAAGGTCACTTTGTGGAAGATTGGGTTTTAACATGTGTAGGCTTCAAGCATTTTAATTAGACAGAGAACTGGTTTGCTACCTAAATATTTCTTTTCTGAGCTTTATGCTTTGATTCTGCAGTACAGTATGGAAGATCTTGGCAATAGGAGACAGCTTGTTGTATTCAGTCCTTAACAAGGGGCTACTACTGCTCAAGTAAGCACTAGAAGACATACAAGGAGGTCTCATAGGATTTTAATTGCTCTGGAAAAGGATTTGATATTTGAAAAGCATTACAAAATTCTCGTATTTTCTGACCTCTGCTAACCCAACCTAATTGAAAGCTTGTTTGAAGGTTGGAAAGAACTGTTTTTTTTACAAAAAAAATCTGCAACTTTACTTCAGCTCAGCAGCTGTAAACATAACACAGTTTGGTTTTTTTTCTGTTACTCTGAATATACTCAAGCTGCTGGAAAAAAATTAAGATATACAGGATAATCATATTAAAGTCAATAGGAGTCTTCAGTTTCATTGTTGTGATTTAAACTGCTGGTCAGTAAAATGGAACAGTTATATTGAATGTGAAGTGATACATACATTTATGTATTGGAACAGGCTGCCCAGGGAGGTGGTGGAGTCACCTTCCCTGGTGGTATTTAAAAGACAGGTTGACGAGGTGCTTAGGGACATGGTTTAGAGGTGGAATTGGCAGGTTTGGGTTTATGGTTGGACTCAATGATCTTAAAGGTCTTTTCCAACCACTTCAATTCTATGTATGTAAGATTCTTATACATTTATGAGAATGTATGTCTGTGCCTTGTGTTATACTCACAGGTTCTTGTTTCTCTCATTGCATTAGATTTCCCCCTGTGTGGATAAGCAGTAATATGATTAACATATCAGCAGAGGGAATTTTCAGAGAAAAATAGGGTGTCCTTTTTCTGAGCAGTGATAGATCGGAATTTCTCTCAAACTCTGGCAGCATTCTTAACTTATTTAGTGTCATATATAGCTAATATTATTTCATAAAAGACAGATGCAAACCTATGTAGCTAAATAAATGGTTTTCAGAACTGCTTCTGTGATGGGTGTTTATCTTTGTTCTGTCACAAACTGTTGTACTGTGCCCATCACTCCACTGCATTCCTATTAGAAGGAGCTCAATAATGTCAGACCAGATGCAGTTGCAGCAAATATGTTATTTCCCATGAGTAATTAATTCTGCTGTTACAGTGTTTATCTCCCTTTGGTTTGAACTTTTCCAGCTTCAGTTTCCATTAGTTTGCTGTGTTATTCTGCTAGATGACAGACAGGCTAGGACAATACTAACTTTTCCTGTGGATTTCCAGGGGCTACAGTAGGGTGCATCTGCCTGAGTTTTCTGGTTCATTCCCGTGTCCGTGCCCCATGGTGCATCCTGCATGCACATTGCTTCAGTCCCAGCTTCTCTTGGTTCAAAGTAGTTGGTTCCCTGTAGGAGAAAATCTGGGTGTATCTGGAAGGTTTACCTCAGTTCCTGTTCCAGATGGGAGCAGAGATGAGACTGCACTAAATTTGTCTCCTCGCTCTCTCCCCTGTCCTGCGTCACTGTCCCAACATCATCTCAACCCCTACATGCTCTCACGGAGTGCAGTACATGCCCTCAGCATCATGTTACATTAACACTACCCTCAGATATTTTTTTGGCACTTGGAATGGAAAAGACAGGAGGGAGGGGGGGAAAAAGAGAAAAGTGATGTTTAAGGATTGCAAGGGCAACAGAGGAGACTGGAAATCCGTGCTGTGCGCATGAGCACAGCCACCGCTGTGGTCCTGAGCTGTCTGTACACCAGTTGCTCTGCACCCCTGGGCTGGGAGGATGCCTGGGGAGGACATGTTGGAAAGATGTTGCCTTTGAATCCAATTCCCTTCCGTGACAACCAAACATTTCCACTGATGTAAATGAGCTGCTTTAAATGCATTTGGAGGTTGATGTGGCCACAATGTCCTCAGCGGAGGGAAGGAATTTGCACCATTAATGCCACCACTGAGAGCTGGGAGATGCACAGGGGCATGACTGGTGGTAATGAGGGCTGCACAGGTGAGGACAGATCCTGCCATGTACTTCTCTCTGGCTGTCTTCACATGATGGTGTTCAGATCAGCAAGAATGAAGTGTGTTGTACTTTATTTCATTTAGTTGCAGTTAGCAGCTAATAAAGAATTTTTTAAAATAAGAAAATTGTGTTTTCCTGTCTATCATTCCATCTCTACCTTATTAAAATGTATTCTTGAGTGAACAAAAGGGTGTCAGGGACATACTTTAAGTGACAAACCTCAAATTCTGGAGGCAGGATGGACAGTTCTAGACTTCTGATTAATGGCATTATTCTTCTTATGAGTTTTGAAAAGTATGTCTTTAATAAACTGATTTTTTACAATTATATTTAAATTTGTTAATGTCTCCACTATTGAAAAATGATAGTTATGCTGATCATCTGTAAGGCTGTTTATTAGAATACATCAGGTAGAGATGAACGCCCTGATTACTGTTATAGGATAATGGAGACCTGAGTTTTTCCAGCTCTGTTTGCGCATTGGCCTGAAATGAACTTTCTTGCTCAGCGGTTTCATTTATATCATCATTTTCAGTCACTAAACCATAAAAATATACACTCCAATTCCCCGATCACTTTTGAGCACTTCCTGAATTAAAAAAAGATTTCATGACTGCTTCTAAACTGAGTATTATCTGCCTTCTCGTCTAGTATTGGCTTATTTTATGTATTAACTTTTAAGACTTGAGTCAGTTATTGCACTTTTCACTCTATTGTCAGACTTCTCCTCCTTGACTGTTTTGCCTTTCTCCATTATCTGCAGGGAGAGTCTCAGACCTGGCAAATTGCTGCCCTGTTAAGGCTGGATCAGCACGTAGTTATACCAACGCGAGAAGAATGCGAGTGGTAGGGTTACAATTTATTTTCCAGTAGAGCCACATTGCACAATTCCTTGCATGCAGGGTTTACAGAAGGACTCACTGCTATAGCTTATTCTGCTGTTCTGTGAGAGAATAAACCATTACAAGGTGAGCGCCTTTTAACTGACACGAGCTAATCACACCCTTCTGACTTCTGTAGAATAAAATGGTGCCAGCTTGGTGCGTAAACAGGTTCACTGAAGCCAAAAGTTTAAAACCTGATCTCTCAGGTCACTGTGTTTCTCCACTGCTTTCCTTCACCCCTATTTCAGGCCACGTATACGAAGTATGTGGATGGTGGCATGCTGCGTATCAGGTGTCTGTGACAGCTGGCAACGTGCTTGCAGTACATGCATAGCACCAATATTTTAAATGCAAGAGGGAGCCTAAAGACTTCAAAGGTTTCATAAGGTTTGCTCATAAATTATGTTTTCTCTGGGTGGTGTTTCCATGTGTTTTAAAGTTTGAAAAAAAATATTCCTTGTTTTCAAACTCAATAAATAATCAACCTCAAAAAGCAGACACTGTACTGACCACATATCAGCATTTTTTTCACCTTTTCGAAGTCCTGAAGCGCACTCTGGGGACTATTGCTTCTTTTTTTTTTGACAACAGTTCTGTAATATAGTTTCTATTTGAATGTTCTAAATTTTATATGCAATTTGTTGTGCTGTCTACACAGACTTTTTCTTTTTTTCTTTATTTTTTGATAAGGAAAATATCTGTAAGAAGAGATAACTGGAGCCAAAGCAAGTAAACCTGACACGATAGAATCTAGAAACTGTATGGCAAAAGTACATCCCATTCCTGTTATTGAAAGAAATGCATATACTTCCTCATATTTTACCATTGTATTGTGATGCATTTCTTCATATTGTAAGCTATTTTTCAGTATTTTCAATTTTTTTGTGTACCTTTTTAAAGTGACATTTCTGCTATTTATGTGATGATTTCTCTGATGGTAGCAAACGGAAATCCCAGCTGAGTTTGTTTTCAGTGTATCTTGCAGTGTATTGTCTGTTTAACTATTTAACTATGCTCCCTCTAAAGAGTTCACAAGTTACAAAAGAAATTGTAGGTTGGTCTTGAGGGATTTGCTGCGATATACAAATAAAATACATTCTTATTCCTACCTAAATGCAGTGGAATAATTTCAAAAGTCACTTGCCTTAAGTTCAGACTATTGGAAATAAAATATAAATCAGATGACACAGAAGGTTTTGGATAGCATGCAGACAATTTCATTTTGTTATTTAATCCAAGCATGACAGGCATATGCATTTATTGATGTAATACTGCAGACTGGAAGAGTCAATGCGAACAGAAAGACCACTGGAAGCAGCAGCTGCCACTGTCAACAGATTAAAAATCAAGGGAGAATTTTTTTTCTATTAATTGAATATGTAATAATTTTACTTAGAAGGATTTGAATCACACTCAGTCTCAGTGTTCTCATTACACTTACACAGGCTAAATGTCTGGAATAAAGTATGGTTAGAGAGAAAAGAAAATGGGAGAATAGCAGAACTATTGTGAATGTGAAATAAAAGGAACTAGATTTTCACTGCAGACTTTCTGGGAGGGTTGGGTTTTGGGTTTTTTTTAATGAAATAATATAATATAAGCCACTATATATAGCCGGAGGTTATCTAGACTTTAGTCAAGTATGCCACATCCAGAAGATCAAGCTAAGTTTGCCTGTCCAAACACAGATCTGTTGCTCTATAGTCAGTCTTCTGCTCTGGGCCAGAAAGTATTTGGCTATGCCTAGGTTACACAGTCAGTTCTCAGGCTGTAATGTCTTAATTTTGAGCACTTGCTCTTGCATCCTGGTGTTTGTCTCTTATTGAAGGCTGCAGTACTTCTGTAGATCATATTCCTCAAGAGAGTTGTTTTATTCATTTGTTTCAGAAAAAAAAAAAAAGTTAAAAATCAATTAAAAAAATCACACGCTGAGTAAAACAGATTTCTGTTTTATTCCATGGCTTTGATTGAGCTCTGGGACAAGAGAAAAAACATGTTAAGAAATTACACAGAGTGGAAACAAAGCTGTATGAGAGAGAGCCATGCTTGTGACTGATCTAAGGCAGAAAAGCCATTTTGCAACTAGGGATGGGTGACAGAGATCCTATTAAAAAAGCCCAGATTGTGACTGGGACACCGCAGGGACAGTCTGCTTCCAGACACAGAATAAATCTTGCAGGCAGCTTCAAACCATGCACAGTCTGGACGGAGCAGCAGACAGCAGCCCTTCCCAGAACTGCTGGAGAGCATCACGGCAGAAACCGAGCGGGCTGTCATTTTCCAAGCAAATAGAAAGTGCTTTGTTAATTTTAAGTAGGATTCAAGTGTGCCAGTGGCTGCTGCAGCTGTAACAGCCGCCTTAGCTTGGGAAGAAAAGCCCCAATCGGCAGAAGGTAAATGGGCAAAACTTTAGTCTTATTCTTGAAGGTGAGAATATGTGAAGATGAAGAGAGGAAATGTTTGCCTCACCTCACTGCTGCCGTGGAGGGAAGCTGTCTTGCTGCAGAGGTGTGAAATCTGGAGTGCAGCACTTGAGCATGGTATTAAATGCTGGAAAGTGAGAGCTGTAGGCACAGCAGGGCCGCAGGCTCTGGCAGGCAGCTGTGGGCAGAAAAAGCCTTTTGTCTTTGCTATAGGAGGTTGGCTTTAGGCAGAGCTGGTCATCAACTGTTGGTGTCAAAAGGGCCTTGCCAAAAACCTCCCTAAGAACGCAGGGGACGTTTTCATCTACAAATGCACGCTCATGAGCAGACTGCATCTCCAGAATAAACTTCAGTTGTGGCAGACATGCTGTCTTCAGCATTGGATAGCAGCTCAGTGGAATCAACTGCTTTATACATAAATCCGTTTATACCTATATTGATCTGAAAAGAAAAAAGCAACCAAATAAACCTGGCTGGACATAGATGAAATGTGGAGTCTGATTAACTAAATTATTTGTGAAGTCCTGAAGATCTGTCCTAAAGATATTGTCATAGAAAGACCAGAACAGCGTTACTCAGCTCTGACTTGACAATTAAAGGGGCAGGTTTCGATTTTTTTCTATGTTTTGAAGGAAAAAGGGCAGAGATTCATAACATGTTACATTAAAATACATGAAAATGGATATATGAAGCAGAGACAAACAAAAGAGTCCAAGCTGGTAGCAGGGGAAATTGCTGGCTGCCAAAAGCAGAACAGGTAGATGTTTGTTGAGACAGGCTGAAAAAATAATGTAGCTCCATTTGTCGCACACCAGCAGCAGAGTGCTGCTGTTCAGCACTCCGTCCAGATGATTAAAGGAAGATTTTCAGTCCACTCACCAGCTGGTTTTTAAAAGGAATAGGGTGAGGGAATCCCTTGTGATGCTCGATACTGATGCTCCTCCGTAAGGATGAAGAGCAGTTCCGTCTTGCCACACCACTTCAAAGGAAAACAGGGATGGAGTGACATACTATGTCCCCTGAGGTGTGACTTGATTGTCAGCAGCTAAAGGCTACATCAAATCAACCCTCTGCCTACTCCAGATTAGAAAAGCTGTGGGTGAGATTTGATGACATTTTATGCAATTTATGCACCTGGATTCTTCTGTTCCCTGCATCCCGGAACACTGCCTGGAAAATGTTAGGGCCAGGACCTTATTTTCCATTTTCTCGTCTCTATTTCACACCTGTCAGTCACTCTTCACACCCATCAGAGAAGGAGGTTCCCTGGGGATTGGGGTGCTGGGAGTGGGGGGGAATGGTGTCTCTCCACAGGGCAGGCTGGGGGGCAGCTAGGGTCAGCCCAGAGTCCCCATCACCAGACACATCCCCACCAGCACACAGAGACAAACTCAGTCCACAGGGGCAGCATTGGGTCCAGATAAATGGTTCCATGGCCAGGTGCAGGTGTAGCTGTGACACAGCTGCAGCACATCTCAGGCCAGAACTGAGGGTGAGAGCTTCTGCTTAAAAGCAGCTTCTTGGGAAACAGAACAGCTCCTACTGAGGTCTCTTCTCTTTCTCAAGGCTACCAGCTATACTATCTTGAAGCTGGCCCTGAGCTCAGGAGGCTGAAGCCCCAGGAGCTCCTGGGTGCTCTGCAGAACCCATTTCGCCTATTTGATTGGGGAATCCATGCTATCTGCCACTGATGGTGGACCCCAACTTTCATTTCCTCCTCCTCCTTGTTGTGGCCTTCAGAACTGCCTCACCTACTCTATGTGATCACTGAACTGGGTTCAAGGCAAGTAATTCTTTGTTACAAGGTCAGCTTTTCCCCAGTCCTTTGTTTGTCAGCTCATGCAGGCAGGTGGTTTTTCAAGCCTCCAACAACAGTGTTTTCTGCTGCATCTATAAAGTGTATTTACAACTTAAACTGATGATAAATCTTTGAGGAAATTCTGTCTGTCTGCAAGTTAAGTACATTCTGGTTTGCTGCATGCTACAATTTATTGGGCCTGAATTTAAGTAGTTTGCAGAGGAGTACAGTTGAGCTGTACAAATATTGATTACCGTGACTGTCAATCTTACAGGTTGGTGGGAATGTCAAAACAAGAAACAAACTATTAAAAATATGTGAAATTAAACTCTGAATCATGTTTAGTGTTACCAAGTTAGAGAACAGAACAAGTAAGACCTAGATTTTCAGTACTTACAATTCATTCAACCTTTGAGTTTGTAGCCCCAGTATGATCATATCATTGGAAACTAAGATCAGAAATGCTGGGGGCTCACAGAAAGGTGAAGAGACAGGTAGATGGAGCAAACTAAGAGTGTGATTTGGCTCTTGGAGTGTGCCATTTCCTTGTGAAAATGACACCCTGCACAGAGCTACTGTAGAAAATAATGTTTGAAAAAGCAGTGCTACCACATGAAACAGCCAATGGTTACATGATTGTTTTTCTTTTTACATCAGAAGGGTGCAGATTATGGAGAAACAGTGCCTTATTTAAATGCCAAGAAGGAGGGAGATAAGGGCATTGATTTAAGTATTTTGTATGAGAAACTCCCCAGCAGTGAGTACAGCATGGAGCAGCCTTAACAGCAAGAGATAACTGCTCCTGAATACAGCAGTAGTGGATTTATTGCCACCTGACAGAGCTGGTGTTGATGCTTCAAGGCAACACCTGTAGGCTCAGGCAGCATTTCAGAGCTATTCAAATACTGTGAGCTAATACATTGACCAGTATGTGAAATTCTGAGTTATGGTAATGTTGTCTGTTAGCATTGCTGTCTTTGGGAAAGGAAGTTATGAGTAGCTGTCTCCCAAAGGGGCTTTCCTATATCCCCTTTGCTTTATATAAACCCCTTGGGTTTGCTAAGAACACCTTGGAAACAAATTTTATTCAGAATTTCATATGCAGGACTAGAACTTAAACTATGAAAGAAACAGACTGCTTTATTTTCTTCTTTCTTTAAAGCACTAAAACTAAATAGATCCTGTACAAAGAAAAGTCTAGGCAAGGTGGGATTTAGAGTCTTATTCTCCCTATGTAATTTATATGCTTTTGAACCCCCTGCTTATTGTGAAATGTATTTATTAGTGGGTATCAGAAAGCTTGATAAAATGAGCAGAACTTTAACCACATTGGGGAATATCTCCGTAACTCCTGAGTAAGAGGTGCTGTATGTTGAGTCAGAGAGAACAGCATTGCCGAGGCTGCATCCTCCAGTGGTGGAAGGTCCTCTTCCACTATGGATCTACATGAATCCTCACAGAAGACTGACATCTTGGTCTACTGGCTGAGAAGAGGTATCTATTTCCAACTTCTTTCAGTAGGTTTTTTTTAAATAGGTTTTCTTTCAGATAACTAGGCTACAACACCTAGTATGGCATACACAAATTTAAACCAGCACTGTTTGTGAGTGCAATTTGAGATACCGGTTTACTTGGAATTTCAGTGCTGTGAATGATGAGGAATTAGATATATAAGTGGTAGATGACATAATTCTTCATATGTATTGAAGATGACTTCCCCATGATGTATTTTGCACTTTAAAAATACTAATAGATGCAGATAAAAATGTGATTAGCAATTACAAATAACATTTTCAAAATCAAATAAAACCCTTATCTGTTAAATCAATAAGTAGCGATTGGATTAATCTGATTCTGAGGATTAATTCTGTAAGCCAGCTTACTGTTCAGATCTGTAGAGAAAAAGGAAACTGGAATAGACTAATTAAGATATGTTCCACTCAGAGCAATAAATATGTTTTAAAACTTGAGTGCATCAGAAAATCAAGTTTGGCCTGAGGTTTCTAAAGTTTTTGGTCTATTAGGGTGGATGGAAAAAAAAAAAGTATTTAATTTAGGAAGCAAATGTTACAGATTCTAATAATTCTTTAATTGAAATACAAGTGAATACCAAATGTGAGTTTATTTGACTAGCAGGAAAAATAAACAAAAGTCTTTTTGGCATATGAGGGGAAACAACCTTAGTCAGTAAAGATCTTTCCTTTAAATTATGGGATAACATTTGCAGTTTTTATAAGAGTTTTGGCCAGACATTTGTTTTTAAAAGGGTTATTTGTCCTTCTTAAACCGAGACGTGAGGGCAGCTCTGTTGTTACAAAATATTCTCTGAATGAATGAGGTGAGTTATTCCAGCAGACAGAGAGCAGATGTACTGCAGATGAAATCATTGCCCTGCAGAAAAACTAAGGAATGTTGCACGGTACGTAACGCATTGTACTGGGACTCGCACGATGTGAGTGGGCTCTTGCATTACTCATTCTTACAACGTCTACGGGTTTGTCTTTGGATGCGGACATGGATGAATTCTTTCCCACTCAGGAATACAGTCCTTTGGTTCATATGCAAAAATTTTCAAGTGACAGGGCATCTAGCTTTGGATTAGTGTTTACATTATTGTAATCAGATATGATATGTATTCCAAAATCCATTTGAGATGGTTTTGGTTTCAGTGTTCAGAGGTGAAAATGTAATGTACGTTCGTTATTCCTTTCAAATGCCTAGTGAGTCCTTAGCCATCAATCATATTCCAGCAGTGACCTCTGCCCAGGGAAAACTGTTTCCTGTTGTTTTTCTGCCACTGTGATGGCTCTTCTGTACGCTGCCAAGGCTTTGTGTTCAATCAAGACAGCAGAGTCTTGAAAATTGTCTTGATATTTTTCTCTTCAAAAAATAATGGTAGGTGAGTCAATAATAGGTTGATTAGCTTTCTCTAGAGATGTACCTTTTTAGTGTCTATTTATTGATTTCCTCTTCTAGCTACAGCACAATAAAATAAAATTACAGAAACAATATGCCTAATTTGGTGATTCCCACTTAAGCAGCATACAAAAGAGGAATTAATTTTTCCTCTCTGTCATTGAAATTAAGTGGTACAAGAAGGATGTTAAAATTTTAGAATTACCCTTTATACCTGTCCCGAAGTCTTTCACTTTCATTTGGCCATGTATTCATTTTATTGATGGGAAATAGAGGGAGGGGGAAAATCAATCAACAACTTAAAACCTTTTTTTCCATACAGTCCTTTTACTCCAGCTTCATCTTGCTGATTGTGCTTGCTGCTACTTGTTGTATAGAGACTCTCTATATTTCACCCATTATATTGTTGCCTAATTAAATGGGGGGAAAAAAAAAAACCCAAACCAAAAGTGAAACTGAAACAGGAAGAAGTGCCTTGCATCTCATCCAACCCTTTAGTTAGGCCACCAGGTAACTTCTTTGCCCATCTGCAGCTGAAAGACAGTTGGACTCCTTTCTGGTTTGGGTGGTGCTAGGTGCCACCCTGCAAAATGGCCAACTAGTTCAGAGATGTTTTTTTTCCTGCAGCTGGTGAGTCAGTCACACAGACAATACCCAGTTCTTGGCTGTAGGGGCCACCTACAAGAAATTGTTTTCCACAGTCTTCTGATGGGAAGGTGCTTGTGGGTGAAATGGCTGGCCAACACGGGCACTGGTTGCCTGGGAGCCCTCACTAGGTTTCCCCTTGTGTGTGTCCTTCCAGATAACATCTTCCTACCCTCTAGCAGTTGTCAGGCCTTCGGGAAGGCTGGTGGGGGAACACCATGTGGGAATTGTGGGGAGGAAAATGGGGAGAGCTTAACTCTGCTGAGCTGTGTCTTTAGTGGACATTTGTGTTGGATATTGTTGTCCTAATATATTCATTTTTCCATTCTCTTGCCACCTTAATGGACTTTCAAGAAGCTACTTTTCCACCAAAGAAATTGTTTTCCAATTTTCCAACTGTTTTTGCTTATATGAAGTCTTTTCTGAGCTCATCTAGGTTCACTTCACAGAAAGGGCATTGGTGTGCTATAAATGCTATCAAATGAGGTCCCTTCCAATCCCTAACATTCTGTGATTCTGTGTCATGCTTCTTAAACAAGTGTCAGCATCTTTTCTCCACCCTGTATAATTTTTTATCTTCTCTTTTTCTCTCTTTAGGATGTAAAATGCATTTGTGGCTTTTCACTAGTTTCCTTAATTTCCCAGAAGTTAATTTCATTTTCTCCTGATTGATGCAGCTTTTAGACTGGTGTAGGACTTCTGCCTGAAATTGACCCACTCCACATTTATTCTGGCATAAGCAACACTGAAGTTAGACCATACTGCTCACTGACTGTACTTCTATTCCTATTTTTTTCTTCCTCCCCTTTGCTGTTGTTATTTATAAGTAACATTAAATTGACGTTATTTGAAGCAAAAAGCATTTCCTCATATGCATTTGTACAACCTCTAACATAAAGCTACCCTGTCTTGGGGTCTCTGTGTAATGCCTACAAGTAATACAAGCAATAAAATAAAACTGATGGTAAATACAATTTAGTACACTATGGAGGAAAAATTTTCATTTAATTTCTGAACAAAGTTTTGGGGAGTCTTGTTTTGATCTCCCCTGCCCTGACCTAGGTAAAGATACATGTTCAGTTTCAAAATCAAATCTGCAGACCTGGTACACAGGTGGCCAGTGGAGCTACGTTTCAACCTCTCACACCTACCTCATCTCATCCCTTTTGGCACTGAGAATTTCTGAAGAGCCTTTCAGCCCTCTACCGCTGCTCAGCATGTATATATAAGCCCAGAAAACATTCCTTGCCTATTGCTTCCCCTCTTCTCTTGGAACATTTTGTGTGAAAGCTTGGAAGAATCTTTCCCAGATTACCTAAGTCATAAAAAACACAGTTGCTAGATGGAGAAATATAATTATTTCAGTTATGCTGACTGAACTGAGTTGAGGGTAATTCTGCAGTAGATCAGGATGGGAATTTTATAGTAGGAACTCTTAACTTCTGGAGCACTGCTCAGAGTTTTACCTCGTCTTGTAGGTTTTGATTTGTTACATGTAGAGTTTCAAAACTTAAAAAATTATTTTTCTCCTCTGCCTTTCTCAGCTTGAGTTCAGCTTTGTTTTTGCAGCGCTTGTTGTCCACATTAAAGTTTGTTGTGTTGTTTTGCCTTTTTTTTTTTTTTTTTTTTAAGCAAAAAGCTGGATATAGACTTTTTCCACAAAATAAGTGAAGCAGTGAATTTCTTTTTCCCCTCTCAGGCAGTTTTTACCTATGCTAAATAAGATTTTCACTGGAAGCAGAATATTAACCTGCTTATATTTTTTCACAGATCTTCCATTTCTAGGGACAAGGCATCATGTCACACCTGGGATGTCAAACAAGTTTTGTCCTTCTATTTGCAAAGGATTGAATCTTTTTTTCTTTTGTCTGTGCCTGTGGTGCACAGTGAGCACGGCAGTCTGTGCACAGATCCTCTCTGTAAAGAGCGATCTTCAAGATACATTGTCCTTAGGCACTCTCATTATTTAATCTCCTTCCTCTCTTTCAAGTTCACTCTAATTTCTTGGGATTCTGTGAGTAAGTAGGTGTATTGCACACTATATACATGTGCTTGGTGCAGAAGGAGAGAGGATATGTGTACATCCATCCTAAAGGTACTGCTAACTGAAAAGTGTCTGATCTTGGATGTCTATGGTGATGTGCTTGAGGATGGCATGTCTGGAAGAATTCCAGCTACCTTTTTTTCTCTCTAATTGCACCACACAAATTTTACTTCTCATAGTCTGCCCCAGCCATGTATCTGAAATGTCACATTTCAGCTATATTTTCACTTTTTTAGCAGACTCCCAGATGCAACACAATGGAACAAGTGGAATTTCAGAAACTCCAAACAACCACAAAACCATCATCTTCTCACTTACGCAGACATTTCTCAGGCATTGAGAACAATTATGGACAGAATTGCTGCAAGTATTAGCCAAGAGCCATTTAACCCTGGAATGTGCTTCATCTCTGGCTGCTGGAAGAGCCAGTGGTACTCCCTCCCTTGTAGTTTCAGATTACCATATTCCTCAAAATAGAACTATAAAAAACAAATTGTAACAAGAGTATCATCCAAGCTAGTAAAAACGTTTTGTAATTGAAGGGCACTTTGAAATCCCTGTCTTGAAAAAGCTGAAATCATTTATGGGTGTCTTGGAGCGGGGGGAAGGAGGAAATGTTTCCAAGAAGAGCAGACTGTTCTTCCAATAATAAAATATCATCAAAACTACTGTTTAACATTTAGGATTTACAAGCTGGCAGTGGCATGCTACATGCCATATAGACAGTAATGAAAATAATGGGTCATGCTCTTTATTGTAGTACAACCACTTTGTGCTCTAAAATAATGTCAGTAGTTGGCCCCCTGACAGGGTAACTGGCACAGGGAGGATTACTTCAGTTGAAGTGCGTGTGTGCCATCTAGCAACATCACTACTTCCCTCTCCTCATGGCTGGTTTATCAAAGGAAAGGAAGATGGATGAAAGAAAGGAATTATCTGACCAGGTTTATTTGGAGACCTTTCTAGTTTTTATGACCTACAAGAAGCTTCCTCTAAGATAAAGGGGGTAATCCTGAGCAAGAAGGAGCAATGGTGAGCATGAGTAGAAATGATGGGTAGCTTTAATCTTCAGGTTTCCATCCTAACTGTAGAACTGGCAGCACTGAAAATAATGGAGGATTAATCTCTGGTGACTGTTAGAGACACATTTCTAGGAAGTTGAGATTAATATCTACCCATAATGGAGGTAGTTTGGATAAGATCTGTTCAGCAGTTGTTAGGGGAAAATAAGAATTTGCCTTCACTGAGAAATAACATCTTGAACCTGAATATGCTAGTTATGATGTGACTGGACTCTCTAATCACTGTTTTTCTTGATTTTTTTTTTTTTAATTTTGTTTTAGCCTGCTTGCTGGTCATAAATCGTAACATTGTTCCAAGAGGAAGGGAAGATTCCAAACTTTTTGCTTTTCAGATACTTTTGCAGAGACTTTCTATTGAAGAGGCCTCAGGACTGGTGCTTACTGAATCTCACAAATACAGACTCTCTTTGAAGTCTAGCCTGGAGGAGTTAACTGTAAGCCCAAGTGAAATGCTCTTTTTTTTCATTGAATGTGAAAGGTTAGACTACATCTAGGAATACAACTACTTTATTGGAGAATTGAAGCAAACAGTGTTGTAATTAATTCTTCCAAAGAAGCAGCAGACAGCTAGGCCACATATGAATTCTGACATCTCAAAAAATCTGTCAGGGAATTAACTCTCCCAGCCTAAGGTTAAGTATGTAACTTCTAAAGTGGGCATTCCTAGGAGGAAAAAAAGAGAAGCTTGACCTTCATTTTAGAGACCTAGGACACTGGAAGGAAATGATGATCCAAATTAAATACAAGGCTCTAAAAGTGACCAAAAGAGTGGTTATTACCTAAAAGATCTTTGATATTTACAGGGACCAAGCATTGACAGATGAATGAGGAAATGGTGGAAAAACAAGATATTCAGAGAGAATAACTACTAGTTCTTTGAGGATTTTAACCTGGCCAACATACTAATGAAAATCTCTATTGATGGTTTAAATGCAAAACACTGCAGAACACCAAACTCTACTGAATGGGATTTTCAGGTGTACCTTTGAGACTTAGTGATTTCCATGCAGGGGGAAATGTCATTCTTTATCCTACAATGAAACTTGATCTGTAAATAATTTGTCTAGAAAAAAAACATCTCTCAATAAATCTGTACTCTGGGAGGAGTTTGGGTTAAATTGTTTCTCTATATTTGATGTCAGATTAGTTATACATAAAAGAGGCAGATATACATTAAGGATAAATGATGCTGTGATACCTGAATCTCTAAATGGCAGAAAACAAGGCAGAAATTTAAACTCTGATAGGACTGAGGAGAACGAGGGGTCATATATAAAGGACAGAGATATTTGATAGTGAAATGGTATCCAGGAAGTGAGATGGGAAATGGAGATTGTTTCCTTGCCCAGAAATATGAGAACTAGACTATTTTCTGGCAGCAAAAAGAGCCAGAGTATAGAGCAGAAACTGGATGGGCTTCAAGAGCTTGAATGAATAGCAGGAGGGATAATAGGAGAAGATTGCAGGGTGTGCAGTGAGCACAGAAAGTGTTCTGAGGAACAGGGTACAGGGAGAGGCTCTGAGAAGGGAGTAAAAGATGCAGGCAGACATTTATGGTATTTCTGATACTGCAGGTAGGGAGCAATGAACAGTACGGAGGGAATGATTTCATATAGACATGAAGATCTTGGATGTCAAAAGAAGGAATGAAGAAAACAAAAATAGTACAAAAAGGTGGAAAATATGAAGACTGGGGGAGAGAGGGAGAGAGAGCATGGGGAAAATACCTCCCAGGAAACGTGGGAGGTATATAAAGGTGTGGGAAAGGCAGATAAGGACAATAGGGAGAGGGAGAAGGAGAAATTTTACAATAACCTCTAAGTATAAATCCACTGAAAAGAGCAATTTTTCTCAAATATTATACTGAGTATAATATCAGTACACAATACAACATACAGTTTATTACACCTTTTATCAGATACTCCCTAAGCTCTTTGCAGGGTTGGAATAAATAGGATTTGAATTCTCTGCATAATTTGTTTTAGAGAGACAGTCAATAAATTAACCATTTAAACAATATTCCCAATCTACTAAGTCAAATCCCAGCTTGTGGAGTTTGTGTGATATTGTATTTAGTTACTTGTAATACCTGTGCAGAGAAACCACACTCCAGCGGAATGCACTGCTTCTCTTTGTGGTCTGTAGTACATTTTAAAGTTAAGCTACAACTTATTACTATATTTTAAAATTATGTAGTAAAGGAAAAAGAAATCAAACACGATCTTTCAGCCGATGGACCCCACAGGCGAGGCAATGAGTCACACAGCTCCTATGTCTCCGGTGTTATGAATTATTTCAGCCCACTGGAGTAGAAGAGAATACTAAAACTGAAGAGTGAAGAGCAGGTATCTTTGGGCGTAACCCAAACAGAGTATATGGGCTTGATGTGTAGATAGTTGTTTTAGGTTCTCTGGCCTGTCATGCCTGCGGCCAGACTAGACAGTCCTTCTTAATTGTTCTACTACCTTACAGACTCTATCAACATGTTCTGTAGAAGATAACATGGTGTTGTCTGGGTTCTTCACCTGGTGTGCATAGAGCCAATCAGTGCACTGAGTTATTTGTCTTTATTGCTTGTCTGCAGAGTCAGGTGCTGGGCATTTAACAAGAGCCAGCACACCTCTCAGAAACATACAGGGTCTTGTATACAAAACTATAACAAAGAAGAAATTATATGAAAATGGTCGATTTGTTACTTGTACAAAAGTTAGTTTGAGCATGATCTAACTCATTATACCAGGGTGGACCTACATTCACATATAAAATCTCCACCTAGAGGTGTGGGGTTTAGTGCAGTAATTACCTAAGGTTACTATAGGATACACTCTTAGCTTAGCTTTATTCCATGATTGTACACTTATTTCTAAGTTGGCAACCATGAAACCCCGAAGTAGAAATTTACAGGTTCCTTATCTCAGCGCTCTCTAGGCTGTCTTTGTTCAAGATTAGGTACGTTCCAAGGCTTTGAGGTGACCTAGGTCGGGGTGCTCTCCCCTCAGTTATACAAGCCTGCCTAATTGCTCAGCTTGGGAACTCTGTAACTTTTAACCCTTTCTTCTGACATCAATGTGAGGTAAGAAGGTAACAATGAGAAATGGGATACAAGACAGACAGTACCAAGGATGAAAAACTGATATTAGTACATATCTGTTAAAAAAGTATTTTTCATTCATAGATTTGAAGTAACCTTTCCAAGAAAATATCAAAAACTGGCTTGGGCTGGTGCTTGTTCTACTCAAAGGGAAGATTCACCCTGAATTTGCCAGTGTTACAGAATCATTTCCCGATTGCAAGCGTGTCTTCTATCTCAACCAAAATAAAAGGAATACCGTGGTTTCTATCTTAGTCATCTTATTCAAGTGGTGACGCAGTAATTTTGTTGAATCACAGACAAACAAAATGGCTTTACCAAGTTACAGAAGCACAAGATGTTACTTGACTACCATCGGGGTAGATTTGGATAGCTCGATTCTTTCCAGTCTTTTATGGTGACATCTCCAGCCACGCGTTTGTTGGCTTGTTTATGTATCGATTACATCTATTGGGGGTTAAAGCATTATTAACATATTTTCTTTAACTGATTATATTTGTTCTTGGCATCTGTTTGAATACTGGCTGAGACTGTTTGCCGGTTAGCTTTAGAGCACAAATTGCTTGGGGAATAGGGGGTAGATGTCACTTCTCATGACTGTTTTGTCCTCAGAATGTCTCATAAAGCAAGAATTTTCAAACTGTCAGTCAAAAATTTGTCTCTCTTCCTTTACCAGCAGTATTAGTACATTTTGAAATAAGAGGTCCAACAGTCCACTAGGAAAATACTGGTTTTCATTGCTCATTGAAAAAGCTTTTATTTGTATGTAAGTGTAATTCAACATCATGTTAATGTCATCAGGGTACATAACACAGTAAATGCTTACATGCTTTAACTAAAACTCCAGCTAATTTGAATCTAATTAGTAAAATATGTTGATGGTTTCTAAAGCATTCTGCATCACGTTCTTGCTGGTTTGCTCAGGCTTCTCCAAGTCGTTGTTTGGATGAGGATGCTGGTATTTTTCCTTGAAATACAGCTCTCTGGAGTGACTGTATTAGCTGACTGTAACAGCAAAGATTATCAGTTCCTTGGCAGCGTAATTCCAAAAAATGTATCTGGAAATTTTCATGGTCCTGTAATCAAATAAAAAAGATTTTAAGTAGGCTATTTTTAAAGAGGTTTGGGACATACTACTGGAGTTTAGGCTACTGATTGTGAAGCTGAGAGAGAGAAGAACAACCTGCTGGAGTAAGGGAAAGATCTGGCATATACATTTGTAAAGATCATATTAGATTTCTCTAATGTGAAAATGCAAATTCTGAGCAGGTTCTCTTACAGCATGGACACTGCCCCTTCCTAGTGCCTTCTGCTAAGCCTTGATTTTGCTCTCTGATTGGAAATAACTCTTCCCTTGAATGCTGTTGTAATCCCCAGGCCTGGGCTCTTTCTCTGTCTGCTCTGCTGTTCCATTCTCTCTGCTTCTTTTCCTGTCTCAAAGAGGCAGCAGTTGTGACATTTAGGGAAACATAGCTCTCATATGGAGTTTATTGCTCTATTCCTTTACCTCTATTCCTGCATCTCACTGCAGTGTGGCAGTGTACAGTGCCAGGCTCCCTCACCTCTGCAAGACATCCAGCCTAAACCTCTCCCTGCAGCTGCAGGGAATGGAAGCATCTCCTGAGTCAGCAGTACTGGCCTTGCTGTCCTTGGGGTGGTCTGGCTGTGGCTGGGACAGCCTCTTCCTGCCTTGCCCAAAATGCACAGCCAGAGCTCCAGCAGTGCTGCGGGATCCTGGGAGTGTGTTCACCCTGCAGACTGAGGTTGTGAGAGGGTGGCAGAGGTCTGCTTCTTCCTAAAAAAAGTGGGATGGGGGAAGGGAGGAAGAACACAACACTTAGCTAGGAAAAAGGAGGTTGGGTTTTTTCCCTTCCTTCATCTCATCCTTTTCTGTCTCAATGCAATGCTCTGCAGTCCTCCTGCTGCTGCAGCCTTCTCAAGACCTCTGTCCCCTCGCTGTTTGCCTCCAGGGCTGTGGCTTCTCTGCTCAGCACCAGCAGCCCACAGCTGGGAAGAAGGCTTTGGGGAAGGCAGCGAGGCCCCCAGGGTGTTTGCCAGCAGTGATCATCTCCCCAGGCTCTGCCAGCCTCCAGCTGGCAGCTGTGCGCTCCCCGGAGCGTTCGGTGAAGCCACCAAATTACAGATGCTGCAGAGCTGTCGGGCGGGAGAATTCCCACAGGAGCTGACCGCGCTGTTGCTCTTTTGCCCAACTAGGCCATCCCGCCTGGAATGTTTAAATTAGGCACTGTTGGGATCTATGCATTTTTCCAATGCAGTAGAAATCTAGATTATAACCACAAGCTGAAAAATTGCCAATCTATTGGTGTGACTGCAGTGCTCAAACCAACTCCTCTATTAATCTGCTAAGACATTAATCTACAAGAAAAGCTCTCAATATTTTTAAGCTTTCTCTGTGCCCCAGTCTCTGCTAAAATACCCTGTTTCTCCTTCTTCCTGGTGTTGAGGGCTATAGGCAGGAGTGAACAATACCTCAAGTTTCTTCCCTGGACCTGAAAAAGGAACGGAGAACCTATGTAAGTGCAGGAGGAACAGGGATGGACAGCGGACAAGATAGGATGATGAAGCTGATAGTTGTATTATAGGCTCCAGGTACTAAAGCTGGGAGAGACCAATATGAACTGTAGAAGGTTGGAGCTATGACCACAAGAGACAGATTGAGTCCAAGATAAAGTGTGTCAGTGTGAATTGTGAGGCACTGTAATTAATGTAAGACCAAAAGGGCCAGAATAATTTATGGGACTGAGAAGATACAGGGTTGAGAAGCATACAATTAATTGATGCTGAGACGGTAGACATGCGGGAACCTCTGATTGAGGATAAGGGATCCAGATTTAGCCATCTGGAATTTAGGGAAAAAACCAGTCTTTTGTGCAACCAAACAGAAGTCTGCGCAAGTATATATAATTTCTGTGAGTTGTAGGATATTTGTCATTGTTGCAAAATGTTGCCTGTTTTGAAATGCTAATGGCATCTTGCATCACTGGGCCAAATTCTGCTTCAGTTACTGATAAATTCACCAGGACTGCTCAGACAAGAAAGTAAAATGTAAGCAATTGACTTTTTAATTTTTGGAGTCATATTGCATAGCAGTCATTGACAGCATGTTAAAAACATCTACATTGCAGTTATTAAATCAGTGTTTTTTCTAAGCTACAGGAAACTTGTGAAAAATCCTAATGTCTGACTCTGAAATCACTTCCACCCATTTCACACTAATGTAGAACTGAAGATGCCCATAAAGTTACTGCAGAATTATATTGATAAAGGAGAACTATTCTCTATAGAACCGTATTATGCAAAATCAAATGCAAAGGAAATTTAGACTCTCTTAATAACCTGCAGGTAAATCAGAAGGCTATTTGAATCCCTACTATATGAATGTAAACAGAAAGAGGAACTATTTACAGTTGGAAAGTGATGTATCCTCACTTTCCCATGTCAAAACTAGCATTGCCCACTATCTCTGGGACCTTCTGCAGCAGCACATCTAGCGAACCCTGTTGCAGAAAGAGGAAGCGAGGAGGTGCTGGATGGGGCAATGGCAGCCGCGCTCCAAGGCTTGCTTGCTGCTGCTCTCAAACCTAGGAGGCAGCATCTGTCTGGGACCTGTCTCCTAGGGCAGCATATGGTTTGCTAAATGGTTTTGCAACTGTAGGATGGCTCACAGCCAGGCAGCTTTCACTCTCTGCCAGAATTTTAAAGAAATGTTAACAATGTTTACACTTTTCAGTTTTGACAGTCTCTAAAAATTACCTATTTAAACCTTCTCTCCCTCTCTGAAAACACACTATCCAGCTCCTCCTTCAGATGCAAAGTGCCACAGCGCTTACTCAGTGCTCACTGCAGGACTTGGAGGACAGAAATTCCACCGGCAGTGCTGCTCCCTCTCTGCCACCCCAATGGAGCTGTGATCAGCGCTGCAGCTCCCTGGGCTTGGGGCACATGAGCTCCTGTGCCTGTGTCACCTACGACTGAGAAATGGGGACAATTCTGCACTCAAATCTGTTCTTCCCCGCTACTCTGCTCTTGTGAGACCCCACCTGGAGTGCTGTGTCCAGTTCTGGGGGTCCCAACATAACAAGGACATGGACCTACTGGAGCAAGTCCAGAGGAGGCCTCTCCTGTGAGGACAGGCTGAGAGAGTTGGGGCTGTTCAGCCTGGAGAAGAGAAGGCTTCAGGGAGATCTTACAGCAGCTTCCAGTACCTGAAGGGGGCCTACAAGAAAGCTGGGGAGGGACTTTTTACAAGGGCAGGTAGTGACAGAACAAGCGGAAATGGCTTCAAACTGGAAGAGGGAAGATTTAGATTAAATATTAGGAAGAAGTTCTTTTCTGTGAGGGTGGTCAGACACTGGAACAGGTTGCCCAGAGAAGCTGTGGATGTCCCCTCCCTGGAAGTGTTCAAGGCCAGGTTGGATGAGGCTTTGGGCAACCTGGTCTGGTGGAAGGTGTCCCTGCTGATGGCAGGGGGGTTGGAACTAGATGATCTTTAAGGTCCCTTCCAACCCAAACCATTCTGTGATTTGCTGTTTGGAGAAGCGTCAGCTTGCATAACAGAGGGGCTGGGATTTTAACAGCTGGAGAGTTTTTGTACTGTGCAGCCTTTTTTTTTAAAAAAAAAGAAGTGATTGTTTTTAGGAGGCGATCCAACAACAATATAGGTGAGCAAGAGAAGCATGCTTGCTTGACCAGGGTGTGAGTCTTGATAGTCAACTGTCTTTAAAGATAAGGAACTGCCCATCATTACTAGATCAGGCACTTTCCTCATCCCCTTCCAAATTAACACATCTCCCCTGTCAGAATGATGAAGTCTGATTCGTATGATGTGGGGCGGACTAATGAAAGCACTCACTACTTTTAGAAAAGGAAGACAACGAGACTTCTGGGAGATGCTGCTAGTGGAATACTTCAGCACACTAGGGGATGTTTGAAGGGGATGTATAAATGAAATGTAAAGACCAATATGTTTTGCAAGGTTAAAGCCAGAGAACATAGCCAGAATGTTTTGTTTCCAAATGGACATCTGGCAAATATTGATCTACAATTGTATTTAGTGTGGAATGGAAAGTACAGGTTGTGACATGAGCAGTCAATAGTTTTTTAGACTATTGATCCTTACAGTGGCTATTGATTGGTTTTTAGGCAATAGCACAATCTGTTTTTTCATTTAGCTTAGCTTAAAATAATTGGATTGCAAGTTGTGTCCCTGTATATGTGGAAAGGGACTCAATATGCAAATACTCATTGTCTCATCATTGGCAATGTATAAAAAATAAATACTCATTTTTAAGTGTTTGTTTTTTTTTTTTTCTCCCCTGTTATTTAGTAAGACTATTCGAGTATTATAACTTGGATATGATAAAAAGTGAAGTTGGTTACAGGGGAGTCCAGATGCCACCATCTCCCCTCTGCTGCCTGACTGGAATTTTTTTCTCAAAAAAAAGCTACATCTATGAATAAAGTCAACTGTTAGCATGAACACATAAGGGATCTAGCTGATTTCTGTAGACACATCGTCTTTTCACTTACTCTCATCCCATCTGATTTAATTGTTTGCTTTCTTCTGCAGAGAAAATATGCTGTTGCCTACTGCTTGAGGATTTTATATAAGGTTCAGTAAGTATTCTTAAGTGTACTGGATTTTATGAATTGTAAAATAAGCTGACGATATTTTTTGTTCAGTTAAAAGAAGCTGTGCATGGGGAAGGACTGGCCTACAAGAAATGGCAGTAAACTACAAGCCAGGTCATGCCTTGAGGTGTTAGCTCTTGTGATGGCTATTTATATTTCAGTGCAGACTAGAGTCTTTCTTCTGACCAAGGCATAATATTGCCACTACAGGCAACAGCCAGCTGACGCTCCAGCCATTCTCTAAATAAGTCAGCCTGGTGTTTGCATTTGGTCCCCGCTGCAAGAGCTAGAAACAGAACTGAGCTGTTTATTTATTGTACAGACTCAATGCTCATCTGTGCTGACTTTTGGAGTAAATAAAGTGTCAAATGTATGCATGGAGCAATGCTATTTATGTTATCTAGACAAGCTGAGAATGCATCATTATGCTGTACTGCACTTCCACGATCCAAGAAAGCGAACCACAAATCTTTCAGCTATTATCTAGCACGTAGTTGTATACCACTTTTACATCAACAGCAGTAGGGAATGGAACTATTTTTTTCAGGTGTCATATATATCCTGATGCACTGTCTGTCCTGAAGGTCACGATTCAAATCATTCTGGGAAGCAGTTTTTATCTAGGCTGAAAACATTAATCACTTAGAGTTTTACATGTAAAAGCAAACAGAAAAAGTCTAACAGAAGCGTAACAAAAATGAAAGCTACCCTTATAATGTAAATAAAAAATGTCTTACAAAATGATGCAATTTGACTGCTGCAGAATCAAAAAACAGGCTGTTGAATATTCTGAGATTTTGCCCTTGACATTTTTTAAGATAAATTTGTGTAATACACCTGCGAGGGTTATTCACTATGCTATCTTTTTTTTTTTTTTTGAGACTAAGATACATACCTTTTTAGTAATTAAGAATTAGAGATTAAGATTTTGGTTCATTGCATATTTTAGTGGGATTACATGGGATATTTATTTTAAATTAAAGCTTTCTCTTTTGGTTTGGGAGTGAAAAAACTGCAAAAGCTTTCAACTTCTTATCTTAGTGTTACATAAAGGTGAATTTGACCTACAACGTGAAATCTGAAACTGAATCACAATGACATAAAAGGACCTAGAGTTACTTTGGTCAAGACCTAGAATCAGACCTTTCTTGAATGCAGCTTGCTCCCAGATGAAGGCCTGCAAACCACCCCTCCCTCACAGTGATGATTTGGGTTAAGAGAAGGTGTGTGGCTAGATTGGATCTGGGCCCATCTTTAACAACTGGTATCAAAAGCATGGATTTTTTTTGCCAAACTGCTGAACTTTCTTGACTATTTTGTTGACATCAAGCCGGCAAACAAAACAGGAAAAAAGGGCTTTGTCATATAGACAGCATTTTAGTCTTTAAGACACTGAAAAGTACTTTAACTTGATGTCTGTAGCTGCTTCATTAGTTTTGCCTTGATTATAAGGGCTTATGCAGGTGGCTGTAGAACCTAAAAGGCTGTTAATTGTCTGAAATAACAACCTGAAGTAGTTTTCTTCTGCAGTGTGGTCTATTTTAGCCTTATAAATTCACTTTGGATGGGAATTCCCCTATTAGGAAAGAGGGGTTTTTTTTCAATCTTTGCATTTCTATGAAGAAAGAAATCACCATTTTAAGTGTTTAAATGTCTTCTGGACAGTAGCTATTTATCACACAAGACAGTATTTCAGGACATCTTTATTTTCTTTGAGAAACTCTGCAAAAATACAGTATAATGTCAGTTATTGCTGGATGTGCATGCAGAGCAATATTGTTCTGTTGCCTGGTAACCAGTGAGAGGGAGGCACTTTGGAAACACTGATAGAAAAAGAGAAAGAGAAAGCTTAACTGCACACACTTGAGCAGGAGACTTATAAAACTGGTGTTTGTTCCAGGTAGGTATGAAGAGGAGTTTGGGTCAAGGTTCTCATAGGTTTTTCTGAGTTTTTTCCCCATTAAAAAACCCCTAGAAGGTTATATTCTTGTGTTAGAATTTAATGACTAGTCCTGTTTTTTTCAAGCCATGCTTAAAATTTGCTTACTTTGGAAAGAGGAATGCTCCTTTTTCTTAATATACGTTCTTGAATACTTTCAGAAGGTGTGTTCTCCTCAGAACAGTGCACTGATAGTGTTGTAACAAAAGAAATATGCAGAAGTGTTTTGAACTGATATTCTTAACTACTCTGGATTATCACAAATGTATTTTCAAAGCCAACTCTTACAGTTCCTGCATTACTGCAGTGCTAGGTATGAAAATAAAAACAATTATATATAAATAGATTTGCAAACAAACAAACACGAAAGTAAACCAGAAAATATCTTAGCTGGAATTCAGTCTGGCCATAGCTTCCTGTTTTACATGCAGCAGAAAGTCAACATGAATTTAAGGCAGAAGAGATTAGTTCATAGGAACCAGTTTAACCTTTGGCCAAGCTCAGATGAAGTGCTCACAAGGGTTTTAACTAGCTGGGTTAACGTGTTGTTCTCGGACGCCTCCCTGGCTTCCTGCTTCTGACCAGTGTCAGAGGCGGACGGTCTGTTTTGCGTGGTCTTTCTTACCGTAGGGCGAGCAGGAAGTGCTGAGCGCCTGCGAGGCAGTTTATTGCTGCAAGATTTACAACACTGTTTTGAGAAGTTAAAAGGGTTGTGTAGCCCCACTGCAACTTGAGATAGTCTTCGAATTTCAGGGTGTTAATTTGTATGTAACTAAATGCAACTTTTCTGGCAGTTAATTAAACTCAGAAGCCTTGTAAACCTCGTTGGTTTTACCTGTGGAGTAACATTTTACGTCATGCTGAATGTCCGTATGCTATGAAGGATTGATGCATCTTTAGATGTTGATCACTCTACTGATTATTTTGTACTGGAAAAATTAAGGTCAGAGATCAACTCCTCTGTAATAACCTCTGTGGCATTCAGCTGGTGGCAGAGAGTTCATGTACTGGATGAAGAACACATGAAGAAGATGATACCCTTTAAATCAGTGCATTAGCTTTTCACTTTTCCTCTTCCAGAACAGTGTGAATATCATAAAAAAATACAAGTACACAAGCACTGGAAAAATCTTAATTCAGATCTCACTGATTAATAGTTCCTGTTTACTTATACAGATAATGTATACATTTCAGGACCAAGAAGGAACTTTGCTCTAACAGAAGGCCTTGGAATTTTTGCAAAAATCATTAATGCAAGTTATTTGATGAAAGTCTGAAGGATGCTGAAAGATGAACACTGTTGTTCTGACTCCATGATCATGTCACTTGCTAACAAATTAATTCCTGAGCTCTTAAAGCCTTGCACCCAGTATGTCACGGAGGAAACAAGCAGTGTCGGAGAGGTCTGTAAGGGCCAGACATGGCTGGACTTTCCTATCAGGCCTCATAAATGCTGTATCC
>NW_010319711.1:44081-55724 GCF_000700745.2 Antrostomus carolinensis
CTGGTAAGTGACCACAAAACCTTTCTTTGTGAATTTCTGTTACTGGTGCTACACAAGAAAACTGTGTCGGTAATGAGGGCAGACAGCCTTTCAGTTACTGTAGAGGAAGAATAAAAACTAAGTCTGAGCAATGTCTCACACTGAATAATCGACTTGTTGGATTACAGGGCAAAGAACCAGCATTCAGCTGCCACACTGTAATGCTAGTTTATGATTAGACAGGCACCATCGTTCTGAGATATCCTGATGTTTTTTTCCATCGAAAATGCTAGCAAGTTTGGGATCTGGTCATTTGACTTGTTTTTAAAGAAGCTCCCTCACAAAGATGCAGGAACTGGCTTTTCTGCAAATGTTTGCCAGAGAGCAAACTAGGGGTGACTGAGACTTAGCTGTGCTCAGCGTGGCCGGCTTGAGGTCACACTCAGACCCTAGCACTTCCCATCCTTTCAATCTCAACACCCCATAACACTGCAGAAATACACAATGACAATTAGAAATACTTCGTACCTATTGGAAGTAATTGCATGCCTTTTTCATGGGCTTGGACCGATACTTGATACAGCAATTGTTTACTGAGTATAAACTTGCATATTTCAAATAATTTAGAAAATGGTTATTATTGAATAAAGCATTTGTGCAATAATAATAATCATTGTGTAGGATCTCATGAAGGGTTCAGTCATTCAAAGTGCTGAATAGTCTGTGTCCATCAAACAAAATATTTAAGGACAGGTTTAGCTTTACACAAATAAGTAGTCCAATTGACCTCACTAAGGCCACTCATCTACTTAAATGTCAACATGTATCTAAGTGCTTTCCTGGATTAGGGCCAGAACATTTTGTCTTTTGTAAGACAAGGCCCTAAGAAGACCTGTTGCAAATGGCTGTAGCCTGCAAGTGTCCTGGAAAGGTGAAGCAAAATAAAAAGGGACAGTATCCCATTTTAACATAGTTGTTCATTTATTTAAGGAATGTAGTTTATCATTAATGATTTGCATTACTGTAGAGAAGACTATGACTATGTAAAGGCAGCAATGCTAGGGAATGGAAAGGAAACATGAGGTATTTGAAACACGGAATAGGCCTGGAAAGCAGAGGGACTTTGACTGAGATCATAATTACTTGTTAATGACTCAGAGCCATGGGGTTCTTTGGCACTTGTTTTGCAGTGGGGGACTATTTTGTCCATTACTGCTTCTGGAGTCCCAGCTCCACTGCTGGCACTGGGGGGACTGTCATATAAAAATTAATATAACTTCAAATTTGGCTTGCCTGAGGGATGCAGTGCACCCTTTCCCTCTTAATTCTTAGCTCTCTGAAGGGTCCCAAGTCCATGAATTGCAGTGCACAAAGGTTCAGTGTAAGTGGTTGCTCTCAGCCACATTAAAAATTGGAAAAATCTAAATACAAGCAATCCTCTTTGTATATTGATCAAAGTGAATATAATGTGAGCCCAAGCATGTTGCCATGAATCAAACAGAATTCCTGTCACGGCACCTCATGTAGCTGTGGTCTTGCAGGTCATACCCTCAGATGATGTAGCCAACCTCTCTTCATGCTCATGCATGTAGATAGGGAGTCTTTAATTTATGTGTTGAATTTCTCAATTGCTGACCTTTTAGAAGAAAAAAAAAATCCTGTATGTAATTCTTCTTAGTTGAAAGCATGATAAAGAATACCCCGAGAGCCCTAGGTTACAGAACAAAATACAGATATTCAGATAATTTCTGTAAATTCTGATTAAGTTGTAGCTCACAAGATGTAAAATAGGCAACGTCAAGCTGCTGCCCAGCACTTTTGCTTCTCTGGGAATAACTGTCCTCCTGTTTGTATTACACAGGCTTTTTGCCAGTCTGAGAACCAAGGAAGCCATATATCAACTTATTTAGCACTACACTTTCAGGCTAAGGTAAGGCAGAAGGGAGGCTATAGCTAATTATAGTCTGCATTTGAAAGAAAAGCAGCTCTTTATGTAGAATAGTATGTTTTAATACTTAGTGGATTTGTAATGTCAAACTGTTGTATTAAAGTGTAAAATCAAGATGGAAGCTTTGCTTTGCCTGGCAGATATTTCAGAGAAATTTGTGCTGGTGAATTGAAAAGTCAGTCTTAACTACAAGGAAAAGAAAGAACTACTATGCAGTTTGTATATCTTACATAACTTCTGTTTAAATTTTAAAATATGCTTGACAATTTCAGGAAAAATAGTTCACATATAATGAAACAATCTTAATGCCTGAGGGTAAAGATTTTTTGATGAATTCATTTTGGATTCTCACTGAATTTTTAAGTCATTCACGTATTAAAATCTTAAGTTGATTCCAAACTCCAGAAATTCAAATAAAGTACCTATTTATGGAATCTACTGTTTTTCTGGCCAATTTTTCTCTTTTCTTTGGGCAACCCATGTTTACATTTACAGCTGGTATTTGTGAGGTGCTTCCCATGCTTGGTACTGGGGAACGGTGTTGTATATTGTTCTTTAGCTTCATTTGGCCTTTTCACATAGTTTGTCTTGCTGGAAACACCTATTTCATCTGCTTCATGTATCTACATCTACTTTTTACAGAGCACAGCTTTGTATTTTATTGGGAAAAACCAAAGGATACTCACCACAAAATGTGGAAACAAAAGAAAATAGTTGTGAACATGTGTGTGCGTGTGTGTGTATGCGCCTACTCATCATCCAGAAACCATGCTGATAAACAATGTGAAACAAAGCATTATTAATAATTCAACAAGCTAGACAGAAATAAAAAAAAAGCCAAAGAAACTGGTTTTTTTTTCCAGCTGAACAATATTTAAACATTTTAAGTGGTACCTCCTCAGTCAGAAGTAATGACTGAAATCAGCAGAAAGTTCTGAGATAATTGGTCAGAAAAAGAGCTTCACTTAGTTCTAAAGAGTTGGGTTAAACACACCTGCATTTCTAAATGCCCAGGGAGCCTTTGTGAGGCTTTAAAAGATATGAAGTTAAGTAAATCAGTCCCTGAATTTCATTGCCTATCTTATATTAAAATGCTGCACCTAATGAAGATTAATCAAGATAATTTTCCCTTCACTGACACCACCACCCTTTGCACCTGTAGAGAATCATGTCTGTAAAGCAGCTGGTATTATCATAGTGCCTCTTACTTGAGACTTCAAGTAAGATTAAAGCGTATAAGGTGCCTTAAAAGAATTAAAATAAATGAAAACATAAAGATGCAGACTGGTAGAAATCAGTGAAGCCCGCTGATGTACACTGGCAGATCCTTTGGGCACACACAGTGCTTCAGCTCTTCACTGCTCTTTGTCTAAAATTCCTTCTAGCTACACACATATGCACCAGAAGGCATTCTTCCAGAGAAGAAAGATGATCAAGTGTTTAGAAAGGGGGTCAGGAATTTTGGAGGTCCTAGATCCATTTTCAACTGTTAGGCATTTTCTAAATTACCCAGAGAATGTCTATGTGGTCTTTTGCAAGCAGATGCAAGATCATACTGTGCGTTCCAAGCTGGATGGCTGGGCGCCAGCTCTGAACTGGGTGATGCCACATATTTATGCAGTGTCAGCACCAGTGAGCCTCGAGCTTGACTGGGGCCTTTAGTCTTCTCTGTAATGCAGATACAAATAACATTAATTAAAAAATGAATAAAATCAGTAATCTGATCTTGTTTTTCATAGACAGGCAAATTCATGTTCTATTTCTTGCTTAGGAAGAACTACAAACTTAGGAAAAAAAAAAAGGAATTTTAAATGGAGCAAAACCCCAACATCCTCTTTCCCCAGAAAGTGACTTACATTAAGTACTGCAATGACTAATGTTGAACAGTCAAGAAGCATGCATTTAGGCCTCAGCTGCTTCTGCTCAACAAAACACATACAGAACATATCAATACTAGCAAAGTAGTCTGAAAGAGAAAATCCCTTCTTCAGACCATGTCTGTTATTTCTTCATTGTATCTGAACGTAAGGAGCTCTTACATTCATAACAATTTCATGAGATTGGTCTAGTTTTCTTCTTCCCCTGTACAGTCATAATCCTTGACAGCTAAGTAAGTTCTTTGAATGTTATTGTAACATTGTATCTCAAGACATTCTTTGCAATTATATATTTTTCTTCCATCTGATCAATTTTTTATTTTCTTCTGCCTCCTTCTGTCTTCGTCTTCAATTTTGTTTTCCAATTCCAGTGGCTAACAGTTCTTACTCCCTTTCTCCTACCTTGGCTTTCCATTTACCAGTTCCTCGGCTTTATCTCCCTTTATCTCCCAATATTGACTTGCCCTTTACTACTTCACAATTCACTCTTCTCTTTTGCTCTGTCACTACATTTGTGCTATGGACAGTAATCCTGAAACTTGTTATAAGTAAATGCTGTTAGTTTTTACCATAATGTCCTTCTCTGCTGTTTTCCCTTTTCATTTAGTTTCTTCATTCATCCACTCCTATATACCATTTTCCTAAACTTTTGTGGGGTTTCTTCCTTCTGCCCTTGGGCAGTGACTTTGGAATGCTCAGAGGATTGAACTCGGTTGTAGATTTTTATCTTAGATTGAGGAGGAAGAAGCAATTTGTACAATGAGTTCAGGAAAAGTGAAACATATAGATCCCTAACAGAAAGGAGCAGCTGGATGGGAGAACGAAGGATGAACAGATTTTTTCTGTACAAAAAGGAGTTAGAGGAGTGCCAGCTGGAACAGCTTTGTTTTCCCAGCCTCCTGATACATGCAGGCAAAAAGGTGAGAGGACTAGAAATCTTCAAGTACTGCTTAGTCTTACCATTGTCCCGCTAGAGATTCCCATTCCTGGTGACTCTTCTTCCAGGAGTGCACTGCCATAGCAAAGAAGAGAAGTGAGGAATTTCTCTTCTGTTTCTTGGCAGAAGAAAAGTGGTGCTTTCCCCTTCAGCTGCTGTTTACTCAGAAAATGAAGCTGTCATATATTAACAGTGAGGTTTTATATGTATACATCTATTTGAAAATCCTAAGAATATAGGAAAAGCTACATTAACAGTCAGGACCCTGATCTTCATGGGTGGTTTATGCAAAATATAAAAGTTTCAGAGAAATTAAGAAGAGTATTTTCTGCCTACCGCACTCCTATCAGTTTGTGGTAATGGTACAATAGAAGCTTAGTTAAGGTCTTCTGACCAGATGTTTCAACGATAAAGCTATTTCCAGTAAAGAAGTTTTGAATATGCATGTGAAAGCATCTATAAATACTGTAACTTATTAGCATTTTTAGAGCTAAAAATAAAGAAAACAAATATAACTGTTGACTTATGCTTCAGAAGTTGAAAGATCAAGTAACAAATTAAATGGTGGAACTGACTTTTGTGAAGACCTGTGCTGGTTAGTGCATCATACCTAAACCAACCATTCCTGTGGGACAAGAGCCGATGTTAATTTTACATATGTGAGCAACGATTAAAAAAAAATAATAAAAAAATTAATGGTATTAAGGAACTGAATTACAAGCTTTACTACAGGATACAATCTCACTGGCTGTTGTGATGCACTCTACCAGTCTCGTGCCAAACAGCACAAAAAACTATGTTCCACCACGTGTTAGTAACCTTTTAAAAAACTGTTTAAAATATTTTGTGCTGTGTGATTTTTCTCAAAAGACTAAAAGGAATCATAGAATCACAGAATGGTTTGGATTGGAAGGGACCTCAAAGATCATCTAGTTCCAACCCCCCGCCTTCAGCAGGGACACCTTCCACTAGACCAGGTTGCTCAAAGCCTCATCCAGCCTGGTCTTAAACACTTCCAGGGAGGGGGCAGCCACAACTTCCTTGGGCGACCTGTTCCAGTGTCTGACCACCCTTACAGTAAAGAACTTCTTCCTAATATCTAATCTAAACCTCCCCTCTTTCAGTTTAAACCCATTTCCCCTTGTCTTGTCATTAGTTGCCCTTATGAAAAGTCCCTCCCCAGCTTTCTTGTAGGCCCCCTTCAGGTATTGGAAGGTCGCTATGAGATCTCCCCGGAGCCTTCTCTTTTTCAGGCTGAACAGCCCCAACTCTTTCAGCCTGTCCTCACAGGAGAGGTGCTCCAGCCCTCAGATCATCCTGGTGGCCCTTCTCTGGACTTGTTCCAACTGGTCCATGTCTTTCTTATGTTGGGGGCTCCAGAACTGGACACAGGACTCCAGGTGGGGCCTTACAAGAGCAGAGTAGAGGGGCAGAATCACCTCCCTCGACCTGCTGGCCACGCTTCTCTCGATGCAGCCCAGGATACGGTTATTGGCCTTCTGGGCTGCAAGCGCACACTGTCTGCTCGTGTTCAGTTGAAACACATCTGTGTCTTGGGGTATAGCAAGTTTAATCAACTCCTGTTCTCCTTCTACCTCTTTTGTGGGCATAAAGTAAGAATATCATATGATTTATTGTAATTCAGAAAAGTTACTAGGCTAAAATGAATAATGTGGATTTTGACTGCCATTCATTAAAAGAACTTTATTCCTCTTTTATACATGCCTTTTCCTCTTTCTGTGGTATTGCGTGTCATAGGCTTTCTAACAAGAGAAACTGACACCAGCATATAGTTAACTGTTTATCAGCAGAAGAGTGTGTGTGTTGACTTTCCTATTATGTCTTCAAAGTGTGTATGTGTTGACTTTCCTATTATGTCTTCAAAGTGAAGACATAACACCCTGCAATTCCTACTAAGCATGTGTAGACCCAGTGTTTACCCTCATGGAAATGATAAAATGAAGACAATTTTAGAAGGATCTTGGTGGACAAAAGTGAACCTATTTTATTTACTTAGTCTCCTTTAATGGAAGATATGCAATTTTCCTCAAAGCAGTGAAAGTGTTTAATATTCTGCTATGAAGAGAATTTGCAAAGCGTGTCATCCTGAAATAACAAACTAAAAGCTTTCTGTTTTTTTTCTATGTGAGAATTTAATGAAAGGATTTGATAAGTATTAACAGTTCAGTTAGTTTGCAAAATAAAAGTTTAGGTTTGAAGAAGTTATAAAAGCTCATTGTGGGCTATTTTATTTGCATGCTCCTGTAATAACAGAGTCAGATGCCTCAAATTACAAAAATAGATGACTTATGAAATGCCTTATGTCCCAGAAGTCAAACGCTTCTGTATATATCCACTAGTTACTAACAAATATAAGGAGGGACAAAATGAAATGCAGTCCTCTGCAGAATTCTGGCTCTCAGCCCATTTTCTAACTCTAACTTCTCCTCGGAGGGCAGAGTACAATGCTAGAAGATGGCAAACACTTTCTGTGTGCTGTTTTTAATGATGCATCAGAAACACTTCAGGAACAGGTTTGTCGTTGCAATCTCTCTGGTAAAACATAAGTGCCTCAGCTGAAATGTGCACCATGCAAGTCTTACCTCCCGTGACTGTCTCGCCTCGAAGAAAATACAAACTTTGCTCCATAGAAAACTTACCCAATATAACCTCAAATATTAGTTACAAAATAAGTTTTTCCAAATAGTGATACTAAAATCAAACAAAAAATATTTGCTTTTCAGCCTTTTCAAAGTGTGGCAAACAAACAACGTGCTATTAGAATACGATAAACTCTCGTTTCCAGTTAAGATAACTTCAGGATCCCCAACAGAGCTGGGCAAAATTAGTGCCTAGGTCAAGACTTTCAAGAGACTTAATTTCTAGTTTGCAAACTGAGGCCTTAAGGGAGCCTGATTTCCAGAAAGTCCTTCATGTCTGCATTTTAACTTTCCATTAAAGTGCCTAGTTCACTGTTTTAAAAGGCAGGGAATACTGTTGCTCATTTTTTTTAAATCTTGACCTTTTAAAAAACATTTTTAAAGCAATGGGATTTAAAGCTATGTTGCAACCAACTAACCCCATAGCATGATAGTCTTAATAACAGACAGTTTAGAGAAGAACTTTTGAATCATCCTGATTTGGAAAAACATTCCTTCTGGATTCAATATTCTGCAGGGGAAGAGTTGATTTACCCTTAAGCTCTTGCTAATCCTCAACCGTCAAATTTAGTAGGCTGGAAGCCAAACTAATTGGCATGATAGGTAGGACAGAAAAGAAACATTCCTTAGGCTGCAATTAATAGGCTAAAATGGTTGATCTGCTTGATTAAAAAAAATCCTCATACTCGTATAATGGACTTTCCAAAATTATAAAGATTATTAATTTCAAATACACAATGCTAACAAATGCTTTGCAGTAAGCAAATCCATCAATTTAGCCTATGTTTGCCTGCCTATGTGTTTGCTGTCTTTAGTGCACATCCATTCCTATTCCCCTATTTGTACCTTCTACTCTTTTTATGTGCATATGACACCTCCAATTTAGAGATGTTGCATACAACAATGCATTATTTATAGCTAAACTTTGCTTTGGATTAATTATGAGTTAGATTTCAACTGTAATGGGACTGCTTAAACATGTAGACTTAATTATAAACAAGTATAATAAACAAGTATGTGCAAGACTGTGACCCGAACAATCAAGTCAGGCAATTAAAAAAATTATCACTGGAATTGTAGAGATACTTATAATAATGAAAAAACATATTCCAAGCAGACATGTCAGAAAATAAACATTTAAACAAGATAATTGCTAATTCAAGTTTTTCATATTTGGAGTAAAAAATATTTAGGACATTAGTAATAATCTGGTATTTGCTTTATTTAAACACTGGTCATTTAGTCACTGCTTAGGGGTTCAAACAGAGCCTGATTCTTGGCAGGTTTCTACTATCAGACTATTTGACTTAGAAAAGTTCAATGGGAAATATTAGCTTAGCTGTGGAACTCTGATATTTAATAGGATTTTATGAAAATGGGTAATATGTGCACACGACAGCAAGTTCTCACAGTCAAATATTGTCACAGAGGTGTCTTTTGATTCCATTATAATCCTTATTTCATTTAACAATTAAACAAAGAGAGCCTGCTGAGAACACTATTGAATAATGGTAACAAGGAGTTTTCTTCACCCCATGATCTTCAGAAAGTTGTGGCAAAGTAAGTATATGGTTTACGTTAGTATGACATGAACTACTTGGGAAACCTGAGCTCACTGGAATAAACAAGGTCTCTATAGAGCAGCCCAATCTTGGTGGCCATTTCTGGGACTTTGGTTTATCAGAAATGATTTGTTTTGTATATGGAAGTATTTTTCAACTTAATGCACTCAAAATGCATCTGAATAGACACTTGGCTAATATAAGGAAATTCTGTAAAACGGAATGGGGCAATAATAAAAATCAGTGAATGGTCATCAGAAGAAATCTCAGCTTCAGAGCAATAATTATTTGCTATCTGCATCTTTCTAGTACAACCTTTCCAGTTTAGTATCTGATACCATGTTTTTATCAGTAATTAAATTTCGGTGATTAGATTAAGCATAATGCTGGTACTATTATATTGACTTGTGGGCATGTGTTCTTAAGATGGGGTTCAGAGGTTTTACTGGTTCCTTTGTATTAAATCATCACTTTTACAGCAAAAAGCCTGGCAATGTCTGCAGGTCCTGACATCACTCATTACAGAACGGCCAAGGCTAAGGTTAAATTATTTATTTTTCAATGGTGTTATTTTGTTTCTATACAGGTTGGACAGACAGGCAGAGTTGAAAACGGAGGGGTTTTTTTTCCTTCTTTTTTCTCTGAGACAGGACTGATCACATTTTGCTAAAGGCCTTAACACTGGTGTTTTAGTATCTGCATCTTAAGCAGCAACATGACAGAAAGCACACGTCCTCTTCTTCACTAGTTAACTGGCAACGCTCTATGACAAATTATTCTAATAACATTTTGTAACTGTTGGGTGTAAATCTCATCCTCCAGGAGAAACAGCGATGATCCTAATGACAAAGTGACTCCTGTAGGGATGGTTTGTGACATGCATATCTACAGATACAATACTGAACATTCCTTTAATATTCAAGGCTGCCTTTTCCTACTTAAATGGCAAGGCAAAATGTTCAGGCAAGAGATGATCAGGTAAGAGCAAATGGTAAAATCACGGTATCTCCAGCTAATGAAAACCACAAACTGGCTATTTCAAATCTTAAGTTAAATATTTATGTTTACAGCCTAAATCCTGCAAATGTCTAGGTTTTCATTTAAACTTAAGCATTGTTAATAGTTTGATTAAAATTGGGACCATATATATGAATGATGTAGCAGTGTCAGTTTCTGAACTTCCCTGACCCACTAGAAATGATACTGAGTAAGTAATATCCTCCAAATGGGTTCATACTTTCCTCCAAGCTGGATCATACTTCATTGTCCCTTTTTCCTACAGTGACAAACACCCTTGTCCAGACTTGCAGCCAGAATATTGCCTGCAAGTCATGGACCAGAGATTAATGACTTATTACATGCAATTACTATGCACCTGAAGCAGATTCATTCTATGGAAGTGGCGTGGCACTTTCATTATACAAAAACAAGTGGGTTCCTTTTTCCTTGTGGGTTCTTAGATACTCTAAGACTTAGTTACCCTCTCACCTCAAGGGTGAGTTGTTTGGTCCTTTCCTTGCTACCAAGACAATTATTTAATAACACCCATGAGCAGATAACTGCTAAACTGCAGTCACATTCCTACTTGTGCTGTCTTCTTTCTCACCCAGCGTCTCATGGTCTCCTTTCTACAGTGTGGCACAGCTTCCCGAGGAAAACACTCTCACCAGAAGCAGTCTGTAAGTTGGCAGCTGTCTAATGGCAGTGGGGACACAGATGTGAATCCCTTCAGGAAGAGAGAGGATTGAATTAAGGCCTCTCACGCTCCAAGCAATATAATCACTAAACATAGGCAGAAGGTGGCACCGCCCCTGTGGTGCTCTGTTTTGGGGACCGAGCAGCCCCTTGGTGTCCTGATGGAGAAGGTGGAGGTGCCTTCCCTTTGGAGACAGCTGAAGGCTGTGGGCCACCAGCAGATAGAGGCACTGCTCTGCAGTCCTGGAGCTGAGGGACAGGATTGAAAATGTACTTCCCTGACAGCATCTCCACTGCATGACTCTGTACCAGAGCACCAAAGGGTATTTATGCTGCCTTATTCCAGGTATCTCTGACAGGTCTCTGATCTCTGCTGCCAAGGCTCCAGACACAGTCAGTGATCTCCAGAGGGCCACCGGGGAACCTGAATTAAAAGCATAGTGCTTTCGTTTGACTATAATCCCAGTCTAGCCCCTGCATTAAGCACTTCAGCCAAATGCCGAAGGTCAGATGCTGAGGGCCGACTGGGGTGTCTCTGAGCTCAGTGTGACTCTTCGCGCTCCTGTTTCTGCGATTCCTAATTTTGCCCGTGCTCTCAGTGTAGCACCTCCTCGTCTGACTCAACTTCTGAATTTCGAGCAGAGGGCCAAGTGCCTCAACTGCGGCATTTCATTTCCCTTTATTCAGCTTAATCACGAAATAGCAAGCTATTGCAATACGCGGCCGTGCTAAGATGTAAAAATAAACGTGTGGCTCTTACATGATTCCTTACACACAAAGTCACTCGCGATTGTCCCAGAGGGAATGTAAACACGTCTGTGTGGGGTATGTGGGGGTGCACCGGCCGTGCTCGCCTTCTTGTGGACACATTTCTCATGGTAACTGTCCAGTTGCAATTTTCATGACGCTTTTATTACCCCAGCACCCTGTCACCTTCTCTCCTTTATTAATTAGTGGATCTAATTGGACTCGCCGTGAGCTCCGA
>NW_010319712.1:0-3543 GCF_000700745.2 Antrostomus carolinensis
ACGGCCCCTGCCCTCTGCATTTCCTCCCCCGCGGTGTTCTTGGCCGAGAGGGGAGGGACAAGGAAAAAAACACTTTTTAATTAATTAATTTATTTTAATTTCTCCCCCCTCCCCCGAGGAGAAATGATACCCCCGGTTCAGGGTACAACGGCCCGGGCTGCAGCGGGGCTGGAGGACACGGGGCTGGGGGGGTGCTGGGGGGGTGACACACACACACACACGCCCCCCTACCCCAGCTCCCCAGTCCCTTTGTCCCGGGTGATTTTCCAGGGATGTTTTTGGAGTTTCAGACACTTCACCTCACAGATCTGCCCTGCTGGAAAGTGTCTCCCAAGAGAAAAACACGGCGAGGCAAGAGGTGACTGAGAGAACGTCCTGGTGGGGACACGGCTTGTGGTTTCCTAAATTGAGTGGGTCACACATATACATAGACATAGACATAGACATAGACACAGACATAGACACATACACATACACATACACATACACATATACACATATACATATTCATATAAGCACATATACATATATACACACACATACATATACTTATGCATACACACACACATACACATATACATATAAATATACATACATATACACACACATATACATATATATGCACATATACATACACATATACATAGACACACACGTATATACATATATGCATATACATACACACACATGTATATACATATATACACTCACATATACATATATATGCACATATACATACACACACATATAAATAGACACACACATATATACATATATATACACATAAACATACATATACATATACAGACACATATGCATATATATATATATGCACATATACATAGACACACATATACACACACACCTGCATATACACACACATATACATATACACACAGATATACATTTACACACACACACACTCTCTAACTGTAGCTGAAAACCGAGGACACCGAATATGGAACGGATCAGAAAGATAAATAGCAGAAAATCAGGCCCAGTCCGGTCCCACACTTGCCATTTGTTCTCGAGAGAAGAAGTAAATGGGATTCACATGTGGAGCATTAGCTGGTTGTTAGGCTGTAAGATAATATTAACTTTAGTGCTCGCTGCTTTACTCCAGTTTTCCAAAGGCAGTTCCAGGAGGCGCCCAGCCTGTAATTTAGGATGGCACATACTGTGTGAAAGAGGCTTTGGCACCGGGGCCTACCAACACATCAAGGTGATATTAACATAATAAAACGTTTGGAGAGGGAGTAGGAGCTCATAAATTAATGCATTCTACTGGTTTAATGCGAGGAGCTAACAATGCGTTTCCTGTTGGGCTGATCGTCCCCGCTGCAGCCTAACAGCTGTTTTAAAGGTGCTGTGAAATTAAAGAGAGGGAAGATGATTGTCTTTAAATCAATGTTTAATGATGTGTTATTAGGAGAAAAGTCTTCCTCCGGCAGATGTTTACATGCTGAGGATGGAGGGGAGCTTCCCAGGCTGCCTGCTTGAGGAGCTGGGGAGCTGTCCCCATGTCCCACCAGTCTCACAGATGGTCCTGATGTCCCCAGCATGGGGCACAGCTTGCTCAGCACTGGGGTGAGCTGAGGGCTGGCATCAGGAAAGGTTTTGTCCAGGTCTTCAGGTGGACGGAAGCTGAGGAAACTCCTCTAGGATGCTGAACTGCTGTCAAGGTTTTCAAGTAGGGACTATGATCAGGTGAACGCAGCAAATGTTGAGAACATTCTGCCCGTGTTCAGTGCAGCTCAGGATCCTTCCTCCATAAAGATCAGATATGGATGTAGGGATATCCCCCTGTGCAGGAGTCTCTTTCTGAAGGGACAAGCTCTGAGCAACCTCCCCTTTAATGGAGCATCAGAAGAGCTCAGGAGAAGTAAACAACTGGTCAAAGACCACACAACACAGGAGTGACAGGGCTGGGGATGGCCCACGGGCCTTTGGGCTGCAAGGGTGGGTTATAGATGGACCCCAACCCCCCCAGCCTAGGAGATGATTCTCTGTATACTGGGCTGGAAGCCTATTTGAGCTCTTCACTCATACAGGTCAGTTGGACTGAGACAGCTCTGGCCAGGCACTAACAGCGAGCTCCAGGTAGTAGAAAAATAAATGTACCTTTGAGACAAGACATAGGTGTGAACTTCTGGATATGACATCTAAAACAAGGTGGAAACAGAAGCTGTGAGTGTAAATCGTTATGTAGGTGCCTATGTCTTCTTATTTCCTTTGTGCTTAATCAAAAAATGGATTAATTAGTCTCAGGGTCTGTGCTTCAGCTTCCAGTTTAAAAGGTGGCCATCATAAAGCTTCTCCCTCAGAGAAGACATCAGATGGATTTAGGTGCCAATATCACACAGGGGTTTGTGCCCAAAAGACACCGAGGAGTGCACAGCATTGCAGGGGGTTGGGAGGGAAGGACCATCCTTTGCTGGGTACCTCATTGCCAGGTGACCCTCCTGCTGTCAACTGAAACAGCATCAAATTGTCCCCAAACCAACCTCCAAAGAGATGGTTTCCACAGCCAAGCTCATGTTTCACATGATGGTTTCTTTGTACACCACCAGAAGAACCCTTTGTGATTGTTTTTTTTTTTTTTAATCATCACAAACATTCGTTAAAACAAAGTTTCTCTTTATTTCCAAATATAGCAAAGAAATGACTCTCCAAACTCACCCATTCCTTTATTTTCATCCTTTCCTGTTAGTGTATCCTTGGTATGGTGTCTAAGAGGCCACACTGCTTCTCTGGGAGAAACTGGGATGTTTGGAACATGACTGGATTGTAACATTTCTAAACTTCCCAGAAGAGGCAAATCGTAAAGAAATAAGCTTCTTTCTGTGCACGCACTTTTGTTTTGGAGCCAAATGGAAAGGAAAGCTCAGGAAAAAAAATAAATTAAAAAAAAAAATGACAAATTGTTTGGAAAATATTGTCCTTCCCAAGACAGACCGAACCATGAGGGGGGAAGGGAGTCAATACTGAATTTTTCTCTTTATATTCAAGTCCAGCAGCCCTCCCATTCACTCCACTGGGAGGTTTGTGTGAGTCAGACCTACAAGATCATCCATTCAGGGTAATATTTCCAGAGCTTCAGTCCCCTCCCTGTTTCACTCCTATTCCCCACTGAAAGAAGAAGTGGGAAATAGGAATGAAGTGAGGGTCCTCCTCTCAGATTTATGGTCAGAGCAATGGGATGGGACTCAGAGTTGTCCCTGTCCCTCCTAACTTCACTCAGCACCTGACATCACTGGAGATGAACTACAGTGAAGGAAAAAGCAGAGCAGCTCCATCACTTAAAACATATCTGTGAGTTTATGTGCAGATTTTTGCAAAAACCAAAAAGCACCCTGGAGCAAGGAAAATTAAGTATGAGGACCAGAAGAAGTCCTTTTTCCAGCCCTGCCTAGCCTTCTGGTGTGACTCTAGCAAGTCATATGAGGTTTATGTGCCTACAACAGAATCACAGAATCATAGAGGTTGGAAGGGACCTCAGGAGATCATCCAGTCCCACCCCCCTGCTAAAGCAGGTTCCCTACA
>NW_010319712.1:3845-4260 GCF_000700745.2 Antrostomus carolinensis
CTGACCTCCTCCCCAAGGTGTGGGTAGGTTAAGGCAGGAGAAGGTGTCAGGCAAATGGAAGAAGCTACAAAAGAGCAGAGTTTATTGGCATTTTGATCGTGCTTGTGATAGGCGCCTGTAGCCGCACTGGATGGATAACGCTAGAGCTGATTTCTTTGTGGGCAAAATGAGGGGTGCAAGCTACCTTGGGGGTTGGATGGGAACCCAGAAAATACTTCTTGTGGCAAGGAAATGACTTCACTCCTTTTAAATAATTGGATTTATCATCATTATTATTAAGTACTAGAGAAATGTGATATTGATGTATCCCCAACTGCTAATGGTGACATTTATACAACAACAGAAAAAGCTGCCGTGGTCCATGTCCATGTCCAGCAATTCCCAGTGTTCAGAGTGTGCAAGATGCTTTGAAAAG
>NW_010319712.1:4302-36442 GCF_000700745.2 Antrostomus carolinensis
GTGTATGTGGTTGTTTTTATTCACTGGTGACATGCTGCTAACAAGCTGCAAACCAAGGATCACCCACAACAAACAAAAACAAACAAGCAAGGTTTTGTAGAGGTTGGGAAGACTTAGTTTAATTCTCTTAGGCCTTTAAAAAATAATTATAGCCTTGTTTGTGACAACTGGAAAGGCCACATTTACTCCAATAAAACTGCTTGTTTCCCATTCAGGAATGACATTTGGAGATGTTGCGTTATACGCTGTAGACATTAATGGGAGTAGATCTCAATCAATGAAATATTGATGTAGTTTTTATCTTTGCACTAGAGGGATTTTCGATTCTTCAGCTTGTGGTCAGCTGTTTACTTGCCAGTTAAATCGCAACACGTTTAACGACTTCCTAGAGATCTGCCTGAGGACTTATTGCCAAGGAACGGGATCTGGGGGATTTGGGCATTAGTGAGAAGTTACTTAAGGTCTAGACATGGATCCAAATATCTCTACTGCAGTTTATTCTATGAATTACAGATTTTGGGGGGAAAGTGATAAATGACACATACACCTTCAAACTAACAGGCACTCCTGCTGTGTTCTCACAAGGTAGTTAGGTCTGACTCCAAATACTCTGCTGTGCTCAGTATTACTCATCTGTGCTTTGACAGGACTGCAGCGTCTCAGCTCATGCACTGTCTGAACATCATACTGGATCCTAATGTGCCATCTATGAGACCCTGGAGTCTACTTAAACCACCTTCTTAGGCCTTGGTGGAAAAAATCCTGATATAGATATCACAGAGATGTAGGTGCTCAGGTCTACCTTCAGTTGAGAAGCATTTAGCTTTGGCCTTGGCAGGAACCAAGCACATATTTAAGGGTAGATTTGTGCTCATTCATGAAGAGAGGGCTGTGGGCAGAGATGTGAGGTGTTCTAGGGACCTGTCACTGTTTTTGTACTTTATTCCTTCCTTTTCCTCAGGAATTGGCTTTGGGCCATGGTGAGAGGCAAGAGAGGGGATTTTGGTCAGATCCAGCCACTCTTCATTCTTTACATTAGAGTGCTGTGGAGTGAGACTTTCTTAGAGCCAGGACTGCCTCCTCTCCAGCCTTGTGGGACCTTCTCCGTCTCGTATTATTATTGCTGTATCTATTACAATTAATGACTTCCAAATTTGTTCTAAAACTGTTTAAGTGCCTGGTGATCCATCTGAAACTCATCTCCATTCTGTACACAGGTCCCAGGCATTAATCTCTGTAGGTGACCACGCTGGCCTGCGAGTGGAAATGAGGTAAATACACTATTTGGCAGGAGTTATATATTGGACAGCGCGTTTCTGGCAGCATCCACAGGGCATCATACAAATTAAAAGTGATGGCTTCATATTTTGTTACATTTTTCCCACTAGAGTTATTGTCTCCTAATTGCAAGGATGGATTAAACAGAAGAGAGTGTGCTCGTTCAGGGAGAGGCTGCCATGGACCAGCCTTGAGCTGTCACCTGCAAAGTGGGGACCGGGGGTTCCCCTTCTGCTCCCGCTTTTTGCCCTGGCCATGCTCACCATCAGCATGTCCCACCATGCTCACCATCAGCGTGTCCCACCATGCTCACCATGAGCATGTCCCACCACCAGTGGGTGAAGCTGTGGTTAAACACAGGCTGGTGTTGCACTAAAGTTGGCATTTCTGAGGGAATTTGCACTTTCTGTGCTGTTCCAGGGACTCAGAAGGATGCAACCAGCTCTGCACTGATTTCTCAATTTACATCTCATTACTCATGGACCTACCATACAAAGCTGTTTTTAGATGATTTCTTTAGTTGCCAAACCTATCCCTGAGGTCTACTGAATTCAGTGAAGCAGAAAGAAGAGGCAGCTTCCAGATGGAGCCTGAGAGCAGCCAGTGGAGCCAACATGACAAAACATGGGTTTTTTTATACACCTTGGAGTATAAAGCAGAGCTAGGCGCCGGGCTGAGGGTGCTCAAGGCAGGTTTGGTAGTTGCACGGGTAAAGACCTGCTGGATCTTGTTATTCTCAAAAGCTTTGCATCACATGAGCTTCCTCTAAGAGCTCTCCTGTGCACCCGTGGTGCTTTTCCTGCCATCCCACCCTGGCTCTTCCCATGGACTAGAGGACATCATCCTGCCAAAGGTGCCCAGATCACCACACTTCTACTCTCCTGAGACCTCTCTGTTTTAGGCCATAGTTTCAAAGCTGGATTTCCAGCTTTCTGACCCAAGTCAGTTGTCTTGTTGGTGTCTCCATCTCTGATTTACCATGATCAGCAGCAAAAGTTCAGAGGCAAGTACCTCTGAAGACAAGGCAACACAGAATAAAGATTTTCACCATCATCCCTATGCCTGCTTTCAAAACCAGCAAGGGTGTTTTGGTGAGAGAGAGACACTTTTTGTGCCTGTTTTAACAGCGCAGACACATGATGTTAGATCCTTTATAGAGACCGACTTGTCCTTGCCATGGGGCATAGGCAAGTTTTTACACTCCGTTTGCACAGGACAAAGCTGGATGGCTCCCAGAGCAGTGCCAGGCCCCCAGGAGGTACCATTCCAGGCTAGAAAAACTTCCCAGGGTCAGGAGAGGGAAGGTACTTCTGGCCACTGCAAATATGGTGTGTAAATATGATGGAAATATATTTTCTCCAAAATTACGGAAGGGCTGAGCTCTCTCCTGCTGGAACAAGACTACAGTAGATGTTGACAGCAATGTGAGCAGGGAAATGAATGAGTTTGGGTGCAAATATTTGGTGTTTAGAAAGCAGATGAATTGTCCATGTGTGCATATTAAAAACACCTTTAGCATTTTTGCTCTCCCAAAGGGAACATCTACAGAAGAAGACTAACCTGAAGCTCTCCCAACGACTGGGCTGACCACAACGTAATCACCAAAACTAGGTATAAGGTTAAAATTAAATACCTGCGTGGAAAGTGTTTGCAGAAGAGAAATCCTCATTTGCCTGTGAGCAAGAGAATAAAGGCATTCATCCAGCTCCATGAAATACCGTGAGATCTATGGGTGGGAAGTGCTAAGTAGTACAATTATTATTTACTCTATATTAATATTTGTTATTCAGGAGGATTTGTGTGTGGAGGGAACTTGGAGGATCTGGTCTGGCTCTGTGCATGCTGGAACTCTCGAGGGATTTTTTTAGTGTCTACCACAATTATAGATGAGGACTGAGTGAAACTTTGTGGTTTTACCCTACAAAACATTAAATTCAGCCACTGCCCATGTTTTCAGGGAAAAGAAAAAAAAAATCTTTCAGAATGTATTTGAACAGTATTTCAATGTCATGGCTGGAGCAGAGTCTTTTTAAAAAGAGGACACACATGGCTATGAGGGAAAGCTGGAGGCTTAGGCTCCTGGTCATAAAATCAAGCATTGTGCATGAAGGTGTCAGGTATTTTAATCCTCCTTTGTCCCTCCCAGCATGCAGAGATAATCCACCTGCACATCCTGCACACAGAGGTGTTTTCATCTCTGTGTTGTTCATAGTGGTTGTTGTTGTGTGTGAAGATGTACCTGGCTGGGACTTTGCTTGCTTCACCTTTTGGTACCTGCAAAGGAGAAGAGCAGAACGCTTCCCTGTTGACTTGGGGAAGTTGGATTTTCCTGTTTTGAAAGACGACACATCTTTCTGGGTGAACTACAAAAATTACCAAAAAACATTGAAGGTGTGTTTGTATAATTGCTTACGGTACGTCTCTGGATTAGCCAGTGCATTTAGATGTTTAGTTTTAAGGAACAAAGTTTATTCTGCTTCATACTTAAGTAAACACTGGAAGTTTGGATCCTCCATACCGGATAAGACCTCTGGTTCACCAGGTCTGGTATCCTGCCTCTGGCAGTGACTCACATCTGATAGTGGGAGAAGCTGTGGTGCTGGAGCACACCGGTGCAGCTGGGGTGTGTGTGTGCTGGGATGCGGGGATGGGCTGGGCACCCCGCTCCAATCCTGCCCATCCTGAGCAGCAAATCCTTACGCTTCTGTCCTGGTTTTTAGCTGAGGCAGAGATGGGTTTCTTTTCAGTAGCTGGAACAGTGTCGTGTTTTGGGTTCAGCTGGGATTTGTTATGAGACAAATGCTGATAACACACCAATGTTTTATTTTTTGTCACTGGCAGTGAAGGACTTTGTGTTTTGCTGATCTGCAAGCGCAAGATCTCAGGGGGTGAGGAATATTGCAATGGATCAGCTCCATGGGCATTGGGCTCTGCCAAGGGGCTGTTCCATCTCCTGTCCCCCATGGGCAGGAGATCCATGAGGGGCTCTTCCTCTCTTGCTCTCTCTGGCTTTCGCTCAGGCTCTCACTCTCCCGGGATTGCGGTTTCAGTTTGGGATTGTTATCTGGGAAAGGGTGAGTTGATGAGCAACAGCACTGGGTATCACTCATCTCCATATTTTATTACTCTTATTACTATTGTTATTATTTTAATATCAGTATTATTTGAAGTTTTATTTTATTTCCATTATGAAATTGTTCTTCTCTCACCCTATGAGTCTCCTTACCCTTGCCCCCCCATTCTCTCCCCTATCCCCTTGTTTGAGAATGAGCGAGCGGCTGTGTTTGGCTGCAGCCAAGTGCTAACTGAGTGAAACCACCACAGTTTCACATTGTTAAGTCTTCATTGGTTTTAAAACACTGTAAAAAGTTAGAAATGCTTCTTAAAAAGAGCCTTATCAGCTTCATCAAGATCGCCTGCAGAACTGTTGCTGCTCAGTCTTTTCCACATTGTGGCCATGAGGGTATTCTGCCATGAGAAACCTCCTGTGGTTTCTGCTCTTGCAGACCAACATGTCCCTGTGTAGCTCCTCCCTGGTGTGCTGAGGTCCTTGGTCACGGCTCACACATCTAGAAATTGCTGGTATTAAAGACCACAGGTGGGAAAAGGCTCCCCAGGCTTAATTCAGTGTTTGTAACCACTCCTCCCATTGCTATGGTGCAGCTGAGCCGAGCTGTGGTTTGGGTTTTTTTTTAAACTTCAACCCTTATGTGACATATAATAACTCTAAACTGAGTTACAAGCCAAGATTACAAGGTAAAACATGAGGTGAAACAGAATACAGGCCACAAGGATGCATGAAAGACTTTGTTCAAGGGAAGTAACCCACTGCACTTAAACTGGGTAGTTGCTCAGGACAAACCTTCAGGATTTGATGGATTATTATCCCTGGGATCCAGTGTTAAAGACTGTTTATTTATTATAGCTCCCTCATCCTCCTCTTCCCACCATGTCCCAGCCTTGGGGCTCCAAAAAAAAAAGCCACTTCTCCCTGACTGCCTCTTTACCCATCTTCATCACTTGGGGATCTCCATTTTGGGCTGGAACTCAGACCTGTGCTGCTCTCCTGCTGTCTACTGTAAAGGAACAGGAGAAACATGGTACAACCATGGAGATTTAGCCCTCCTACCCTCAGGAAATGCACGTGTGGTTGCTCTGTCCCCTCGTCCCACGTGCCCACATGTCCCAGCTCTGCCATCCCACTGCCACCACTGCCACCGTGGGCTTGCACCTGATGCGTTTCACAAGAGCTATGAAGGGTGATATTGTTCCAGTTCTGTCACCACCTCATGCTGCTGCTGAACATTTCCAATCCCCTAATTACAAAGGCAAGCTCAGTGAGTCAGATCCTGATGGATACTTCTTCCCAGATGCTTCCTCTTTGTTGGGTGACTCTGACTCTTCCTCATCAAGGCTGGATGGAAACTCTCCTGTGAAAATGACAAAATCTTGTTTTCTGGAGGGAGTCAGTGGTTTGTAGCGTACAAAAGCTTCCTAGATTTGACTGAAGGACTACTTGGATGCTGATGTGAGGTCAGTCCAGATCCCTCTCATGTCAAAAGAGGCAGCAAAATAACAAGGATATTAGCTGTGAGCTTGCCATGCTCCCGTTCCCTTTTTTTCAGCACTTTGTTTGGATAATTTCTTTTACATTTCCCCATTTCATGCTATCTAATTGCAAAATTAAAAACAGCACAACATTATCCATCCTTTTTTTTTGTTTTGTTTCTTTAGAGTTCAGGTTGTATTTGTTCTGATTGGAATTTGGGAGAAGTGACGATGCCCTAAAGGCAAGAGGTGTGACTTGCAGAGCAGGGTACATCCCTAATCCGCTGACTGCAGTGACACTCCTGGCAGGGCTGGGAACTGGGAGTTTCTTTTGTCTCTGACAAAAGGAGCATCATGTTCGAAGCATGTATTACTTGATAAGATATTCCTCCAGTAGAGATGGAAAGGAAATAACCTTGGAGGCCAGAGATAGAAATTACATTATCCATTATGCCTGGCAGCACATAACCCAAGGTTTAGTCATGGGTAGTCATAACCTTCTAAACTGCTGCACTCCCATGGCTCCCCTGGAAGGATTATTCTACAGCCTAACACATTTCATCATTGGGAAATATTTCCTGAAGTATCAGCCTAAACCCTTCCTTTCTTAATCTCATCCCATTACTCTTAGTTATGCCCCATGTATAACTGTAAATAATTCTTCTCCTTCCTTGATGTTTACAGCCTCCAAATACTTGTAGGCTGTTATCATGTCCCCTTAGTGTTCTCCAAGCTGAGCTAGATGTATTTGGCTCTTTTAACCTCTCAGAGCTCAGCCCACACTCTCCATCCTGGCTGCATTACCACTGTCCTCTACTTTACTCCAAACCTGTTTCCAGTCCCTTTCCTGTGACTGTTCTGCTGTGACTGGGATGCATCCTTCCCAGCACAGCTTCCTGCAGAGCTGGGTGAGCAGACCTGTCCCTGTGGGGTGTCCCTGGGGACACACACCGGTCCCCATGCCCTGGCCAGGCTGTCACCCTCCCACACCTCATAGTTCTCCTTCCCCATCTGCTGCAGCTTCTTGAGATGAAGCCAAGCTTGGACCAAATTGTGTTTGCAGCTTTGTCTTTCTTCTTCCAGACCCTTTCTCAGCTCCTTTCCTTCATCCCAGAGAAAAGGCAACCAGGAGCAACCTCCTTCCCCCTCCCCCGGGCAGCAGGGACTTGACGAGCTGCTGCAGAGATCCCATCTTGCCATAGCTTTTGTTTTCTTGAGTCTTTTTCTCACCCAGAGGAGAAGTTAAACCCCACAGGCTATTTGTAGGATTATTAGTCTCAAAGCGTGTGCCTGGAGAAGAGTCCCAGGATGCCTGTGGTTAGAGAAGCACCTGCCCAGCACTGCTCCCTCAGGAGCCCTCCCACCGATTGCCCAGGGGCTTGGTGGCCAGGGAAAGATGCTGTGGGGTCCCTCTTCCCCATCACTAGATTTCTATCACTGTGAAACCCAAAACGCCTCCTTCCAGCCCAGGGCAGGTGGGCTCCTCCTTCCTCCCAGTGTAAATTTACACCCGGAGCTGTTTTCTGAGGGGAGGGCAGGCTGGGAGACGGTTGCCCGGCCACTACAAATTAGAGCATTGAGTGGCAGCTCTCCCAGGGATGCTGCTGCCTTCTCCTGACACGCTGGCTTGCCTCAGGCTCTTGATGTTCATTGCAGTCATCATGGTATTTTCCCCTCGGTGTACGGCAGTTAATGAATTCTGTGTTGGGTTGCAGCTATCACCTTCCCCACAGTGCCGGCAGCAACGACAAGAGAAAGAGCAAGCAGGTGACTCGGGGCTCTGTGTGGTGGGAATGGAGCAGCTGGTTCCATGCAAACCTTTTCCTTCTGGAATTGCTGTGCTGGTGCTGAACTGTAAGTCTTGGCAGTGGGATTTTTGTCTTTCTCCTTCTTCAGCACATGAGGAAGATCCAGATGCACCTTGTCATAGAATCATAGAATCATGGAATGGTTTAGGTTGGAAAAGACCTTAATGCTCATCCAGTTCCAACCTCCCTGCCATCAGCAGGGACACCTTCCACTAGACCAGGTTACTCAAAACCTCATCCAACCTGGCCTTGAAAACCTCCAGGGAGGAGCACCCACAGCTTCTGTGGACAATAGAGACAGGAGGGACATGCTAGGGCAGGTAGAGGCCCAAGGGCAAGGTTACATCTTGTTTAACCTATGGATGATGCTCTCTGCCCTCCAGAAAGTGTGCCTGGAGGTGAGACTGTCATGTCTTGTATGAAGCCAGTGGGGAGCTGGGCTGGGAGGGGAGGTTGAGAGCCGGCTCAGAGTGGGAGCAGCCAGCTTGCACTCAGCATCTTGCTGGAGATGGCTGCAGGGTGCTCATCTTTCTCCTGGAGGCACAAACCCAGCAGGATCAGGTCATGTTGGAGTCCCCTGCTCCAACCAAACCAATCTGGGAGGACTCACTGCAAACTACCACCTGTACACCACAAAGGGATGGTTAATGTCTGCAGTCAGTGTGCTGGAGAAGAACCTCTCTCCAGGGGAATCCATCCCTCCTGCCAGCATCTACTCTTGAGGCAGGTGTCTACAAATATAGAATCACAGAATCATCAAATGTTGTGAGCTGGAAGGGACCCACAAGGATGATGGAGTCCAACTCCTGTCCCTGCACAGGACAATCCCAACATTCAGACCACGGCCCTGAGGGCCTTGGCCAAATGCTGCTGGAATCTTGTCAGGCTTGGTGCCATGAGCACCTCCCTGGGGAGCCTGTTCCAGTGCTCCACCACCCTCTGCCTCAAGAACCTTTTCCTCATGGCCAACCTCACCCTCCCCTGCCACATCTTCCTGCCATTTCCCCTGGTCCTATCGTTGGTCACCAGAGAGAAGAGATCAGCGCCTGCCCCTCCTCTTCCCCTTGGGAGGAAGTTCTAGACTGTGATGAGGTCTCCTCTCAGTCTCCTCTTCTCCCTTGTCAAGCTCTTCATGGCTCCTTTGGCAAGGAGCTGTGAAAATGAGTGTCTGACCTTCCTCCCAGCCCAGCAGCCAGTGTTTTACCCTTTAAAATGTGCTTTGAATAGCACAAAACTGGCACCTCCTTATAATTATGAAGCTGGGGAGCTATATTGACACTGTGAGTCATGCTGCCCTGTGCTTTGGGAAGGTGGTTGCCCATGTTAGGTACACACGCTCTCAAACATGTGCCTGGTGTGAAGAGTTCCTTTTCCCTAATTTAGCAAATTAATATTATTAGAAATGCACATAAATTAATTGTGAGTGATTCACTGGTTTGGGAAGTGTAATTCTGGACAATTCTGTCTAAATTTGCTGTAACTCTGCGCATTTTAACAAACATCATGTTGTAAAATTTTTGTTTGCTGGTTTCAGTTTTATCGTTTGCAGTCAAATAAATCAACAGTTATTGATTCTCTCTGTTTTACGGACCTGTCTAAATTGGGGATTTAATTTACATTTTTCTCTTTTGCAAGAAAAGATTCCAATTTATTGTGGGCAACTTCATTGACATCCATCAGTCTGGTACAGAAAATGGTTTGCTGTTGCATGTGTCCTATTTTTCCCAAGGTTTTTTGCTCTGCTGCATGTTTGTACAGCAGAATACTTTCTGCTGTTCTTCCTTGTACCCATTCTTTCAATAAATACCGTTTCACTGTGATCTGACAAGCTCATACCTCTCCAGTGCAACAACTTGCCCATACATATTGTGCTGTTGTATTAAAGAGCTCCTCATTATTTCGGTGCAGTGTGTATCTCCAGCATTTGTCAAGGCTTGTTTGATTCAAATGTGTTTGTCTTATCAGAAGGGGAAAAAAAACCCAACCAACCCTTTAGAACTGTCACTGAGGACAATTAATAATGTTAAAAAAACCCCCAAAAAGAAAAGAAGAATAGCACACTGAAAGGAATGCCTCACTGTTATGGCACCAACGAGGAAACTGGTTTTGGAGCCAATTTGGAAACAAACTCTATGTCCCAGGTTGAATACATGCCCAAAATGGAGAGTCACAGAAGGAGATGGGTGATGGCTGGAAGCATTAGCGATGTGAAACCTCCCGGGTGTCTTCCTTCAGAGACCAATCCCGGTCCAGGAGAATGGATGGCTGAGAAATATGCACTTCTCCTCCTTCCTGTCTTTTCAATCTCATAGAAACATTTAATGAACTTTTAAGTAATTTTCCAGGAGAACTTAAAATCCTAGTGAAAAATCTCCAGCAGTATTCAAAAAATCCCCAAGTGCCACCAGCTCCATGACCATTTGGAAGACCGACAAACATTTAACAGGTATAGTTTTCCTTATTCAAAATTAATGGTTTTAGCCAAAAATAGCTAAAAAGCTGAATTTCATACTTTTCTCACCATTTTGTTTTTCATGCCCACAGGTGGAGCAAACAAAAATTTAAAGTTTTTGACCTACAAGCCTTAATATTAATCTTATATTACTAATTTAATTTATACTGACATAGCCTCATTCTCATCACTGATGCCATAGAAATTACACAGGTGTCAGTTCTGCTTCAGAAAATTTCCACAGAGCTTTGGTAAGGTGAGGAGGATGTGTCAATCTTCTGCTGTGGTTTTACACCTGCAAAGCCCCCGGATTCGGTTGCTCTCCAGGGTGAACGTGGACTGTCACTTCTTGCCTTTTTTTTTGCCTGGGGAGCCCATCAGTAAAATGAATGTCACCGTATCCCATTTCAAAATGCTCTGTGGTAGCTGTTGCTGGTGTTACAAGAGGATTCCCAGGCATCTCTTATACCGGATTCATTTAATTTTCAGATGGTAAAAGTATACAGTATTTTATGTCTCAGGATATACTTTCATTTCTTGTTGCTTTATTCAAAACCCTACCATGACCCAAATCTGAGCTGTTCTAGTGAACAATATCAGCTCTAACCTCAGAGGACTCACATATGTGTGTGGTACAATCTGAATAGCAGAAAGTGAATGAGATGACTTTAACATCTTTCGAAAAAAGCAGGTCACTGGCTTTTGTTTAGCACTTGCTTTGCTCTTGCCATCATGTGGTGCAAAACCAGGACTTCCCCTTCCGGATGAATTTGAAGCTACTCAGTGTAACTCTTTATATTTTGGAGCTGCTCTGAGGAACCGAAAGCCAAACTTTGCCTTTGCTTAAATCAGGAGATTTATGAAAATTATGAAGCTTGGCTGGTATGACTGGTTGAGCATTTGGAAGCGCAGAGTGTGGTTGAACACCCTTGGCTTTCAATCTCTTTGGTGCTGAATTCTGTGGAGATACTTGCACTATTCTGTGCTTTGCTGACCTCTGAAGACAAAGGGTCTTTTTATTTTTTATTTTTATTTTTTTTTTCCAAGGCAGAGAGTGAACAAGACCCCAAGGAAAGATAGAAGATCAGACCTGAAGTACTACCCTTTCTAATTCACAAAGGACAGATGAAAATGGCTTGAACCAGATATTGCTGTAGCGTGGGGTGCAAGCGTGTGCATGGCTTCTTTCAAATCTCTTTTTCTTTTCCTTCCTTAGCCTGCAGACATTCCTGGCAGTGGGATGCAGGGTTGTTTGAACTACTGATGTGGCTCTCTTCGGCTCTTACTAAATGGAGCAGAGCAATTCCCATTGCTCCCAACCTGGATTGCGTTGCCAGAGCTCAGTTCACTTGGAAAGCTTTGGTCTGATCGCACACATTCAGCACACGCTCTTTTAAGTGGTTTCCAGCACTCTCCATAGAAAGAAGGGGAAAGGATAATGATCCTGTGGAGATTTGGGAAAGAACTGAGCATAACCTTGGTGTCCAGGCTGATGTTCCAGATCTTCAAGGCTATGTGCTTTGCTGCTCTTTTGTACCGCTCCAAGGCAATGGACCAAGGCAAAGATAATCTAAGGTAGTTAAAGTCCTTGTTTCCAAGTGCATCTCCACATGCAGGCCCATCTTGCCATTGGTGTTTTGCTTATTGCCCTCAGTGTGTGCAGAGATCTGCATAAAAGCAATACCTGCTTTCTCTCCCCTTCTGCCATTTCATTCCATTAGATGCATTCTTTCCTGAAATGCTCCATGACCGCACGATTCCAAATCTTGACACACTTGGATTTTACTGAGTTCTTTGAATATATCCCTGGCAATGGTCTGCAATCCTTAATTATGACTGTTAGCAGAGGTTCAGTACAGCTGAACTCAAAACTTGAGCCCCGGTACAGGTCTTCCTGCCTGAGATCATGATTTTATGACTCTTTCAAGTAGGCATGGCTGCCAAGGAAACGGGTCTGTGCTTCTCCAAGGTGAGGCTGCTCCCCAATTCCCCATGACCATTCTCTTGGTGCCCTGGTGAGCCGTCAGGTCCACAAGACCCAGGCTGAATTAAACCAAATGAAGCATGAGAAAAAATGGGGAGAAAAAAATGACATTTTTCCCCAGTGGTACTGGACATGATCTGGCAAAACGGTGCCCCAGGGAGGCTGAGTATCACCCTCTTGCAGGGATGTGGCAAAGCCCAGGGCACGTTGGCTGAGATCAGTTCCCACCCTGCAGCGTCAAGGGCCAGTGCTCAATTATTCAACCCTCTCTTTTTTTAACAACCAGAAAATTTTCCAGTGTGCCCCATGTGTACTCCAGCCCTGGTAGGGAGCACGGTGACAGTGACTATTGTATCAGCTCACTAAATCTTTCAGGAGTTCTGGGTGTTTGGGTTCATGCCCTGAGGAGCATTTCCATCCCTGCAGTGGTCCTGCTCTGCTGAAACCTTTTTCCAGTTCCCTGAGGAAATGGGTTGCATTTGCCCCTTGCATCCTCCTGAGAGTCTTTATAGGAAACGTGAGCAACTGCCATGAAATCTCAATCTTTGTCCCTGAACAGCATCATGTGTGCAGTAAATTGCATATCCTAGATTTTGCATGTTTGAAGCTGTAAGATGATTTGTGCTTTCTCTTCCTAGACATCAAGTTCACCTCTATCTTTCTCAGGAGGTTTGAATAGCTGAGGCTGTCAGACTCCCATTACAGAGGATAGTCCAGGTTTTGAAGGTGCTGTTCTCAAGTTCAACAGAGCCTCAGGCCAGACTCTGCTTTGGAGACTTAATTCCCTTTCCCACTAGACCCTTTGATTATGAATAACCGTGACTGGATGTTGTATGTCGAAATCCATAATCCCCTGCAAATTGTTTAAAGTCTTGTCCATTGAACTGCAGACCATTATCAGACATAACTATTTATGGGATTCCATGTCTGGCAAATGCAAATATAATGTGTGCTGTGACATGTTTTGGTGTCAGATTCTCTGTGTTGTTGGATAATATTATATAGTTCCAGGCTCATGTGAATAATAATCCCAATTAAAATGTGACCTCTGCCAAAAAGTGTAAATAAATCTATTGTAGACAGCTCAAATATTTCCTTGTCAAGCTCTTTTATTTTTGAAAGTCCCCATTTTTATTTTACAAGTTACTCTTCTCTACATCAATCTGTGAGAAGCACATTGCATCACAGGCTCTCTTTTCGTTTTGCTCTCAGTGGTGAATGTGGAGTAACACTTCCATGTCCAAAAATCCTTGCCTGCGCTTGTGCCGGGTGACTTTGATCAAAGGATGTACAGTTGCATCATGTTGGGAAAGAGATTTTCAAATCTTTTTTTTCCTGTTTACTGAGGTTAGTTTTGCTGTGTTGGGAAAGATGTCTAGTCTGTGCAAAGGGTTGTGCTGCAGATATCTTCAAGTAAGAGCTACACAAGCGAACAGCGAGTCAAACCCAGCACAGATGGACAATGAGTTGTTGCTCCAGTTGAGTCATCTTGGGCTCCGTGCTGCATTAGCAGGACCACTGTGTTTTTGGTACCCAAGTGACAGGCTTTGGGCAGTGTGACATATTTTATAGAGACATCAGCTTGCTTGAAGCAAACTCAGAGATCTCAAACAAAGTACCTCATTTTTCAGTGGAGATGTGCAAAGATGCTTAAAATAATGTTTGCAGCCATTGTGCTGTGCTCAAAAGCGGTGGAGATCTTGGGGGTTTACTTGGCAGGGGATTGTGCTAAGTATAAGGATTTATTGCCTGCTTTGCACTTGGATGCTGTGTTTTATTCTACCAGTAAATAATGAGGGCAGCAGAATTGCAATTTAAATTCTTAGAGAAATTTGGTTCTTAACCACTTACTGGATAGCTGGTCTTCGAAGAAGAGCTTATTCTCTTGCTTAGGCAGCTAAAAAGTATGCAACAAATAAACATTTCCAGTTAATACTGTTTGAAGAGGTACTGTACATAAACATTTCCATGAATCTTATTCTCACCTGGAGAAAAACGCAGCTAGAAGGTGAAAACAGGAAAAAGAAAAATAGGATCAAACGTACTGCAAGTGTAAAACAGGGTAATGCTGTAATCTGTTTGAAGAGGTAGTGTACATAAACATTTTCATGAATCTTATTCTCACCTGGAGAAAAAACTAGAAGGTGAAAAGAGAAAAAAGAAAAATAGGATCAAACATACTGCAAGTGTAAAACAGGGTAATGCTGTAACATGACATAAAGCAGCTCTGGTTCAACGTGAGAGAAATTGGAGTGAGTTAAAATACGTGGTTGTACATGGGGGAGAGTCCAGAGGTCCTCGGAGAGGGCAGAGACACCAAGTCCTGCAGGATCCTGGCTCTGCAGGGAAATCCCACCACCACAGAGATGGGATCACTTTCTTCTCCTTGATATCAAACACCATTCCTGTCCTTCAGGACCTGGTTATGACTTTTTTTGCTTGCTGTGGACTCCAGTAATGCTTAGCTCTCCATTTGGGTTCCTGCTGGCTGGGAAGGGTATATTTTTAAACAGTGTTAGTGGAAATTTTGATTCAGGGCTTTCTGAAATCCCTGGAACTGAAAGCTTGAAGTTCAGGCTGTTGCATGATTTCCCTCGATGCGTCCTCTTTTTCTGCATGGAAATTTTATACCAGTGGAATTAGGAGATTTTACATATTTATCCAGGATTTCCAGCATCTGGTGCCTGGCTGGAGCAGTAGCTCTGCATGCCCATCACTGACACAGACTCCTGATGCTCCCACATGGTTGTGCAGCCCTGGGGCAGCCCGGTCCCTCTGGCATTGGTGGGTGGGCTGTGTGTGCTCGGCCACCGTGACAGCCAGTGGGGTTGACCCAATGCTTGCCAGGGACACGTGCTACAAAACACACAGTCTACTTTGGGCAGCCCCACAGAGATACAGCAGACAACTTGCCATCAGATTGCAGCTTGAACTCAGCTGTCCTGATGAAGATCAGGAGTGATTCTGCTCCAAGGGATGTAGTTTACTCGTGGGAAAGTGAGCTGAGCATCAGCCATGGGACTGCCTCACACAATGGAGTGACAGAGCGTTAACAACACAGGAACAGAAACGGCTGGGTCTATTATTCTCATAACTCATCATTTGTTGTAATGGCCCAGAATTACAGAATTGTTAAGGTTGGAAAAGACCTTAAGACCATCCAGTCCAACTGTCGACCCAACACCACCATCCCCACTAAACCATGTCCCTAAACACCACATCTATTTGACTTTTAAATATCTCCAGGGATGGGGACTCCACCATTTCCCTGGACAGCCTGTTCCAATGCTTGATAACCTTTTCAGTAAAGTGCTCTATCCTCAGGTAAATTCTCAAAGAGAAGTGGTTTTCCCTTTTTCCTGTGGACAGTAGCTCTGGTCTGAGGGAGCTAAACTGAATCAGTCAATTAGGGATAAGAATAAAATCGGTTTCCTCGAGAGAACTGATGATAAATTTACACTGCACTTGGCAGAAGCCTGTGATGTTGGATCCAAACAAAAATTGGCTCTGTGGGTGTCGAGACGTGGAGCTTCCTCAGCTCCTTGGCTCTGTCCTCATGAACCCATTTCAGCTGCAGCCCAAGAAGATGCAGAGGATTTCCAGTGCCTCCCCCAGCTCCACTCCTGGCAGCCATCCTTTGGTCCTGCCAGCATTTCACGGCATGTGAGAGAGAAGGAGCCATGAGTACTGGTGGGCTGGAAAAGTCAAATCTTCTATTTGTGCAAAGGATGATCCAAAAGCTTCTAATTCTGAAGTATATATATATTTAAAATTCCTTGTTTGCCAGATTTCTTTTATGAATTTTGTTTGACACATTTCCAAGTTCTTGCAAAAGCATGAGAAAAATGTTATTTAAATGGATCTAGACATTTTAGTTTATCAAAACTCTGTTCACTCTGTGAATTTGACAACCATTTCAATAATATTTTCATAATATTTTGAAAACTAGTACAGAGAAAAGTGAAGCTCTTCTTCCAATATAAATATTGGATGCAAATTTTCCTTATAGGTTGTTCTGGATGAAGAGCTGTTGCACAATAAGGAGTATTAACTTATTTTTTCTTTCCTCTAGACCTCACTGATGGTCTCTTCTGTGAAGAATGGTGTTGGGTTAATCTGATGGCTTTGCTAATTCATAAGCAAGGAGTAAACCAGAGTCATCAAGCAATAGAAACCAGTCAAGGTTCAACCACCACCTTTATAAATGCGATGACTGTCTTCTGTTTTAATATCAAACTAGATCATGATTTCAGAACTGAATGCCTACAGTGCATTGATATAACTTTTTTTTGGGAACTTGTTGCACATTTTAGGCACTTCCTTGCTGAGGATTTGCCTAAAGCAGGTGGTTAAAAGCAGAAATCTCTGTTGAGAGCCCTGCATTTCTGTTTACCTATCTCCCAGGTCCAGCATGGGCACTCTATGATTTGTTTCTTGCATTTTAAAATTTGAACAAACTGGAAGAACTGAGGTTTATCCTTTTTTTCTCAAATTAGTGTTGAAAATTATTAGAAGGGGTAGTGAAAAATTGTGATTTAAGATGGTTTATGCTTTGAGTTAAGGAAAAGTAAGAAACGAGGTAGTTTTTATGTAATTTCAACTTTCAGGAGAGCTTTCTGTGTAACAAATTCATCCCATTCCCATGGTTCCATGAAAGGCCATTCATTAATGTTTTGTGGGAGAAGAAGAAAATTCATAGAGCTTTGCTAAATGCAGGAACTGAAAACTAACACAGTGTCTAAGAGAGACAATAGAAATCTATTTAATGAGGTAAATCTGACCAGAGATTAACTTTGTTCAGGGTATTTTCTAATAGGAAAGAAGCAGTGGGGTCACCCAGATCCCTTTGAAAATTTATTGCTGTGCTCAGGAATTCCTTGTACATACCAGGACTGGGAATCTGAGTAGCAGGCTGTTGTGGCAAGTAAAAAAATAAATGGTGTTATCTTGATAGCCAGATAACACAGTATCTGCTCACATAAAGTCATTTGGAGAATATTGTTTGTGAAAACCTCTTTGCTTTGGACCCATTCCTTCTCCTTTCCGTTTTCTGATAAAAAATCCTAAACACCAAGCAGTTAAAGGCTGCCATAAAACTGAGAAGAAACACTGACACTGGTGCTTTATCATGCTCCATCTGGGAGACGAGCCAGCTCTTCCTACTTCAAGTTTATTTCTCCTACTCTGCTTTACCTCAGATAATGTCTCATAAACAGTTAAGAGGGTCATTTATAAATGTCTCGGAATGGTTATTGCTCTCATCATAGGCTTTGGATCTTCGTGCTTTCAGCTAGAGAACATCAAGGTAAAAACCAAAACAAATTCCCAAGCCCAGGACACTGACTATTTGGGAAATAGAAAAATTGTTATTTTCTCCACCTTTTTTTTTTTTTAATTGTGAGCTTCTTCTCTCAGATTAGGTGAGACTTGCTAGCATTCCAAGCTTGGTATACAATTGAAATTCTGCTACACCAAGGACTAAGGTACCTAAACTAAGAGACTTACTGGAGAATTTTAACAGAATATGCCCCCAAACCAAATTAGTTACCCAGCACCAGAGTCTCTGGGGAAAACCCACTAATTTCAGCTCAGCTTAGATGCATTTTAACCCAAGATTTTGTTGAAGTTTTGTTAAAGGAATTAAAACCACTGGTGGCCAGCAACAACAGCATACATTGGGAGGGCACGGAGGACTACTTTCTTCTCCTCATTTGTACTTTGCACATAGGTGCTCCCATTTTTTGGAGAAGAAGGACTCCTGCTCACAGGTATTAGCTGGCTTCTTGCAAAACCCAGGTGCCTGTTGGCAGATCAGTAGACAGGAAATATATCTTAACATCCCTATAAAATGTTATATATTTATCCTCTGACTCTGTCTATCAGCACATGATCCCTACAGCTGGGAATGCCAGTGGTGCCCCATAATCCAGGCTCTGTAGTGCCTAAGCCATGGGAAGCAGGACAGTGGCACGTGGAAAGGAGCGGGTACAACACAACCACTCTCAAAGTTACGATGAGCAAAAAATAGCATCATCCTCGTGCCCTCTTTCAAGGAGAAGCAGCAATAAGGGTTCTATCCCCACATTCCTGTGAGAGTCAGGCCACTTGGTGAAAAATCAACGTTTGGCTAATTTCTTGTGACTGTGTTTGAAGAGGCAGGCTGCATAAAAAGACATTTTCTATAATCTTTTGTGTTCTCCAAAGGAAAAGAATCCACCTGTGTAATCTTTTAAGTTAAGCTTCCCTCAGGTCTTGTTTAACATTATGAAAATGGCAGCTCATATAATTTTATTACCTGAGCTAAATATACTTCTTTCTCTGTCTTCCAGCTATTTCTCCTAATCCATATCAATAAAACTACTAGGGTATAATGATTTTATAGGCTGCTTCTTCTTCATCTTCTTTCTTTTATTACTGCAAATGTATTATCTTCAAATAAACTAATTAATCTCACAATTAGAAACCCAAAGTAACATTACGCAATGCATGCAGCTACATCAGTCAGGAATGTAGAAGCAGAGATGACCAGATACTTACTTGTGATGTCCCAGCTCTGAAAGGATTCCTTGGAAAACAGCAAAGAGAAGAAGAACCTGCTGAATTGGGAGAGGAAACTGGGGACTTCTGGTGTATTTGATCTGGATGGTTTGAAGATGGGCTATTGGGAGAGGTTCTGCTCTTCTTTGTCCATGGAGATAAAGATAAAACATTATGCAGATTTATTGTGTATGGAGAGGGTGTTGGGTTGGTGGTTTGAAGCTCTGGAGAAGGTTGCATCTGATCAGAGAAAGGAAACTGCAGGAGACACAACAAACCAGAAATTTTTATTTACTGCAAATACTATGGAAAACCTAACTGCTTTGAATAATGAGGTGTGAGGCTGGGGCTTGTAGGCTCCAACCTCATCTCTGATGCTGGCCTCGAGCAAATTTGGTATCTTCTGTGTCTTGACCCTCCATAAGATAGGAGTGATGAGAGGCACCTACTTCAAGTAATATTAGAGATTCCAGATGATGTTTTTCATGCACCCTGCAGCAATCACTAAGTAATTATTATGCACTAACTTTTTTCAACCCAAGCCCGTAGTCCCTGCTCAGTAAGGGGCAGTTTTTGATTGAAGCAGTCAGTGTGGTATCACTGCTAAAGTTGGCATGAGTGGATGTATCATGGTCTGAGCTTTAGCGAGGCAAAATCCCTTCTTGTGCAACACAATATATGTCATTGTAGGCAGGGTGTATTAGTTATCCTTACATACATGGAAAATAAATGACCGTAAAGCTTGCGAAGTCACGCTGTCTGTATTGATTGTCTGTGTCTGCAGAGATTCCAATACTGGATCTCAGTGATTTAAAAACAAAATTAAATGCTCCACCCAATTATAGTTCTGTGCACGTATAGTTGCCTTTGAGTATTTGCAGCTGTCAGGTTCAAATATTTCTAATAACTGTGGCTGTGACATTTGTTCAACAGATGAGGTAAGAATAAAAGAGAAAGGGGCAACAGCCTGGTTTGAGGAATGGAAAGAAGATCAGATACATAACGGGATGCCATGGAGCATTGTAACATAAGTTTGAAGGTGGACTTGAACGCACCAGATTTTGCAACTAAAATTAAATAGCAGGTGGTATGGTAGCAACACTGGAAAACAACATGGAAAAAACACCTCGTGGAGGAAACAGCTGAGAGAAACGTGTTACTCCACGCCCAGACCTGAGAAGGCTGAACATCAGGGTTTCTCTCAGGAGGGGTTTAAGGTCCTTGAGTAGCTTGCGTCCTTTCTGTCATGTGCAGATGTTTGTCTTGCTCTACAATTCATAAGCACCAAACCCTCTGTGCAGATGCATTCACCTCCAAGCTTCCCTACAGAACGACCTGGTGCTTGTGCCCACTTCACCCTGTGCCATTCATGTGTTTCCTTTTTCCACCCAAGAGTTCCCTCTTTCCAAGACGTGCTGAAGTTTTAAGCCTGGAACACCCTGTCTTGCATAGTTAACTTTTATCTTATTTCCCCCCTCCCCCCTTGCAAATAATTTTTTGCACATTTCTGTCCTCAACTGCCATGATACACTGTGTGTAAGCCACGAGTTAACGACAGAAATATAGTTTTGCAAAGACTTCCACTGAGAATTCCCATCATGACATTGCTGACAGGAGATACCTTAAAAAGAAAGCACCGTAAGGAAAAACACATGTTTGTTTTTTTTTTTTTTTGGTGGGGGGGATAGGAAGGAGGAGAAAGATTAGCAGACTATTCTCAATGTGTACGTTTTAGATCTATGATCTTTGCTGCAGAATCCAACTGTGCAGATCTATCAAGTTCAGCCACGCTGGAGTATGCCACACAGGTGGATGGTTTAATCTTGACAGTTGAGCTTCCAACTGAAAGGAGACAGAAAGAATGAGATGAAAAAACATGCTAAAACCTGTTCAGCCCCCAGTCGGGCTTTGGAGCCGTGCTGCTGGATAACATTGCTGCTCATACAACAAAGGCAGAGCCATGGGTGGCTCTTTTAGTTGTAGACACCGTATTGGTTTTCCTAAAGCAATTACAAAATAGCAAGGACCCTCCCACCTTAAAAAATAAAGGAGATGGGGTGCAGCTCTGCTCTAACGAGGAAGAAACAGTAATGCAGATATGCCCTTGGAGAAATTAAGGTTGAATGCAGCTGAGATCCTTGAGCAGAGTGTGTTTCACGGGAGAATGATATCGTACCTAAAAGCTGGATGTTTAGGGCTGGATCTTCAAAGCTGCCCAGGTTGTGCATCCACAGAGCTCCTGTTTCATTTGAATGGGAGAAAACATCCAGTTCTTAGTAGAAAATATTTCAGAGCTGCCTTGCTCTCCTGCAGTCTTCCACCCTGATGCCTCTGGGATGCAGCAGGTTTAGATGCACGTTGCATTTCTGCTGCAAACTTCTAGCCACGTGTGTAGAGTTATCATGGCTTGGGTTAACATTAAAAAAGGGTAATGTTAATGAAATGCTTAAGCACATACCTATGATACAATCTGAAACAGGTGGATGTGGAGCGATTGAAGGCCTCACGCTTCACTCAAACCATATGTGAAACTCCTATTGCCATCCTAGGAGCAATGATCAAGGGCAGGAGATGGCTGTTAGTGAGCATGATTTAAAACTGACTTTGGAAAGAGTAATTTATGCTTTGGAGCCTCCTTAGATGTGTACCCAGTAGGAAATTCTGTAGCTACACCTGTTTACACATCTTTTGGCTCACCAAGATGCTAATGAGAAACCCAGCCCTCGTGGGCACAGTGAGAAACTGTAACAATTACTGAACTCCAGAAAGAAAATGGGTTTTGGTGACTGATTTATCAGCGGACTTTCCCATAGGACAGATAATTCACACCAGGAATTTCCAGGGGCCACCAGGCTGCACTCAGATTTTGAGGTGCAAAGATAGAGGCTGTGTCCATCAACCCTGGTAAACACCCAGTGCTCCGGAGCCAGGGACCGTCTGAACCAAAGCTCCCTTCCACTTCTCTTTCTTTTTGCTTGTACCCACATTTTTAAATCTCTGGCTGCCCTTCACATTTGTGAAGAGTTTTAGACTTGATGGGGCTTCAAATTCTTGACTCTTTTTGTTGAGATACAGTCTTCACTCATTTATTCTTGGCACCATATGGAGTCAAGGACCTTGCACTGCACCACAGTTCACTGGGGCTCTGTATCTGTTTAACAACCCCCCACCCTGAGCCCTGGGCATTGGTGCTGCCTGTTGATCTAAGTAGAGAGAAATCAATGTCTTTAGACTAGGGATGCATGCAAGGGTGAGCTTCCAGCTTCCCTGATGGTCCTCCTCCAGCTGCAGACTGAGGGAGCATCCTCTAGCAGTGGGCTTTCTGGAGATGTCTCTGCAGAGAAAGTCTTAAGAAGTGCCCTTCCTTTGACAGAAGTGAACCATGGTGCACCTTCACAGAAACCACAGAGCAAACCTGGGTCCTCTTTCCAAAATTCCCATGAACTTCTTCCTCCAAAACCTTTCCATATTCCCAACAGTCTTCCCCAAGCAGTTGCTGTGGTTAACAAGAGAGATCTGCAGATGTGTGGAGATCCTTCCATTAGAGATGCCCAAAACTGGGATCGGATCATGAGGCAGCACCAGCACCCCTCTGCGTGGCAATAAGAGTCTGCACCACTTCATGCATCGGGAGTTTGGGTTGGGAGTGGTGGGAGTGAGGAAAACGCTTGAGGAGGTTGCAGGATCAAATGGGTTGCTTAAGCACTAGTTATTATAATTTTGTTTGGATTATCATTTTGCTTTTTTAAAGACAAATACAAACATGGTAAAAGAAGAATAAGGCTCCGTGTAAATGGCCTTGTGCATGTTTAAGAAACCACTCTTGCAGTTTTGGGATAGGATTACGTGGTGCCAATATGCTCCCATCAAAGCCACTTTGAAAGTCCAACCCCAATCTCATAATTCCTCTTCCTAAAATCAGATTGCAAATGAGCAACAAGACTTGGGCTTAATTATAGCCTGAGGAATGATGTTTGGGCTGTGAATCACGTTAGATTTCACACTGATAGAGGAGGAGTACATGTGTTGATACCAGCTGCAGATTGGGTGCAGTTCACCAGCAGCAGTGGCAGCCTCAACAGAGGTGCACGCCGTGATGAGGAGGTTTCCCGCTATGGTCCACCTCTGTCAAGTCCCCTGGGGTTAGTTGGAGCCATGCTGGGACCAGAGAGCACATTTCTTTTCTGTGTGAATTGCAGGTTTCCTACTGTGCAGCCTCACTCCTTGCTCTTCCTCTCATCTTTGAAAGCCTTGGGAATTGGAAGACTCCTTTTCCTCTTTGCATAAGCAGGACATAAATTCAAAGGGTTCTGCTGAATATTTGTTAAGATGCATATTTATGTGCAAAACCCTCCCTACCCCTCAGAAACCCTTTAGTTAAAAGAGGATAAAGATGATTTACTTATGCCTTAGGGCTGTTGCTATTTAAACACTACACATTTATGTCTATTTACTCTGGTATTTACTAAAAAAGCATAGTTAAATTAGCAGTCGTTGCTGCTCCTAAGCCATTGCTGAAGCCTCTTACAGCACTTCTTTAAGGGAACAAACTCAGGGATGAACAAACCACATTATTCTGGCTGTCGGACAGTGAAAGCAAACACCCTTTTCCAGTAGGAAAGAAAATGACATCTAGGGATTCCTCCGTTTGGCAAACTGCTGATTTTGGTGAAAAACCCGGCTTTGCAAATTGTGTTCACAGAATCACAGAATCACAGAATGGAGGGGATTGGAAGGGACCTCAGGAGATCATCCAGTCCAACCCCCCTGCCAGGGCAGGTTCCCTACAGCAGGTTGCACAGGAAAGTGTCCAGGTGGGTTTGTACATCTCCAGAGATGGAGACTCCACACCCTCTCTGGGCAGCCTGTCCCAGGGCTCTGGCAGCCTCACAGGAAAGAAGTTTTTCCTTAAGTTTGTGTGGAACTTCTGGTGTTCCAGTTTGTGCCCATTGCCCCTTGTCCTGTCACTGGGCACCACCGAGAAGAGCCCGGCCCCATCTGTTTGGCCCCCACATTTCAGATATTTATAGACATAGAGAAGATCCCCGTGTGTTGTTGCCACGCGGTGCACGAAGCATGGCTGAGATGGTTTGCTCTGTCACTCAGGTTTGCATGCAGGTTCCTGACATCCCATGAACTCCATAAATGGTACGTAAGGGACAAAACCCCTGGGACTTCTCCCTCTTTGAGCTCGACAAGGATTTTTTTCTGCTCAGGGATATTAGCGGTAACGACACTGGTGCAGTCGATAACTGGCTGGTTGTGTTTAATGACCTGAGGCACGTCAGCTCCTCTCAGCTGGCTCCCAATCCCCAGGAAATGCACCCTGGCTTGATTACTGTCGCCTAAGGAGTCACACATGTACACTGGGAACCTTCTTTTCATTAACTTCACCTGTGGGCAGAGAACTGCTGCAGAAACATATTTTTTCAATCAGATAATGTATTTGCAGTCAAATGACTTGGTTTCTACCCATTTTGTCCTCCTTTCCTGCTCTACAGGAGCTATCTGTGTTTAAAGTTGTAATGGGATCTTACCATAAAGTTGGTTGTGTTCTTCTGAAGTGATGGCAACAGTAATTAAGATGTGTTATCGTTCTCCACTGGGTACATTTGTACCATATGGACGTGCAACGTGTCTCGGAGCAAAGAGCCTTCCTAAAAATTCAAGATAAGATGCGACGGATGCGACTTCTTAGAGAAAGTCACTGAAGAAACTCCATGCAAGCAGGAAGCTACATAGTCCCTCACCTGGAGATCCCCTGCAGATGACTTTGGCAGCGGTTTAAAAAGCGAGTGCACACATTTGTTATAAACACTGTGACTGATACATGGCAAATGTTTGCAAAGCAACTGAGAAGAAAAGCTGCTGGGGCAGGGCTTTGTGTTTTCAGCCTGCAACAGTGCGCTGAGGAGTCTGACCTGAAGATAGTAGGGCTTTGGGGAGTGCCAGCAGAATTGAATTAAGCATGAATCATGAATCTTTGTTGAATAGTGAGGGAAGAAATAGGGAAGGATTTCCATTCCAGAAACCTTCTTCTCCAACTGTCTCTGGGGCTGCTGACCGTATCCTGGGCTGCATCAAGAGCAGTGTGGGCAGCAGGTCAAGGGAGCTGATTCCCCCCCTCTACTCCACTCTGGTGAGACCTCACCTGCAGTGCTGCCTCCAGTTCTGGGACACCCAACAAAAGGACATAGAACAAGTCCAGAGGAGGCCACGAGGATGATGTGAGGGCTGGAGCACCTCTGCTATGAGGACAGGCTGAGAGAGTTGGGGCTGTTCAACCTGGAGAGGAGAAGGCTCTGGGGAGACCTTCTAGTGGCCTCCCAGTACCTGAAGGGGCTCCAGGAAGGCTGAAGAGGGACTTTGGCCAAGGGCAGGGAGTGACAGAACAAGGGGTGATGGTTTGAAACTGGAAGAGGGGAGATGGAGATTAGACACTACGAAGAAATTCTTCACTCTGAGGGGGGTGAGACACTGCAACAGGTTGCCCAGAGAAACTCTGGGGGGGGTGAGACACTGCAACAGGTTGCCCAGAGAAGCTGTGGCTGCTCCTCCCTGGAAGTGTTGAAGGTCAGGTTGGATGAGGCTGAGGTTCCTCTGGCAAAAAATTTACCCCTCAGTCTTGGTACTCAACTGCATTTGGTGAAACTGCTGTTGGTTGTCACCTCCCCAGGCCCGGTCCCAAACTTTGCAGCTCATCACGCTTGGCATTGTGATGTAGGAGTGACTTATTAAAACTAAAGACATCTGAAGTGGCAATTTCAGATTGTTCTTAAAAAAATATCATTTAAAAAATTTATATTTTCCTTTTTTTCTGAGCAGGCCCCAGTTCTCCAGGACGACAGAGCACTTTGTGCTGAAATATTTTTATTTTTTTTATTTTTCTTTTTTCTTTCCCCCCTGTGATTGGAGGATAGAAACTGGACAAATAAGTGTGATGCTCTTCCAAGAAGGGCTGCATGCCATCTGGGCACCCTGGATGCTGGGACTCCCATATGGCTTCTTTGCCCACAAGTGGGGTGAAGGAAAGAATATGGATCAATTTATTCTGTTTTCTTTTTATTAGCACTTAAGTGTTAGAGAAGATCCCTCATCCTGAAGGTGTTTTTTGCTTTGCTAATGTGACTTCAACAGTCTTCTGAAGAAAGTGGTACAAAAGAAATAATGTTTGAAGCAATTTCCTGTGTATAACAAGTCAAATAGCTCTGCAATGAAACGTGAAGTAAATAACTTTGAAGCATAGTTATTCTTTGTTCTTGGTTTCAGTGGTGAATTTCTTAGAGCTTGCATGGAATGGAGGAGATCTTTTTTCCGGACAAAAAAAAACCAGTAAAAAAACCCCCTTGGCATGTTTAATGGAAATCAATCTGAATTGGAATTTCAACTGTTAGTAAATCAATGCCATCCCCACTCTCCCTGTGAATACTCCCCCGTTCCTTAAAGATGATGCTCATATTTATTTAATAAAAAGGCTGGACAGTGTTTGGTACACAGTGAATTAGACACCAATAGTGCTTTAAAGTCATCACAAAGGAGTGTGAGCTCCTACACCCCATCTTTGAGAGAACAACCAGCTCGCTCATTGCCTCCTTCTTACAAGGTCATGCTGTGCAATGCACCCGTGTCCTTGCTGATGGTTGCTCTGAGTAGAGGCGTAGGTGGAGAAGCTCTCCATAGGTCATGCATTTCCCAGAAAATACTTTTCCTGTGGCCTGAGACTGCTGAAATAAAACTGTCTGTAAGAGATCCACCTCCTTAGCAGTGGAACTTGGCAAACTGGGCTGTGTGCCATTAGTTCTCTGTCGTGGGAGGTCACCACTCAACCCTTGCAGCAGCTTCTCCCTGAACCTTCTGGCAACTTCTGCCATCACCATGTCAGCAGCAAGGCCTCTCTCATTCCTTTCTGTGGATCAGAAGCAAAAGAAAGACACATCCAGGGAAGGGAGGAACATACCTCTGTGTCTTGGTATCATACTCTCAAATGTGATATTTTTTCAAGGTGCATGATCCATGGTGAGCACCCACCCCACCCATACTGTGTGGGGACAGAGCTGGGATAGCTCAGCAACAGGTACACTGGGCACAGAGCACAGACAGGTCTCCCGAGCTGATTACACCTTCCTCGGTACCACTGGGTACCACTGACATGCCAAGGCCCTCACCAGGTAGAGGAAACCTCATACAGTCTGTCCATCATCTAAAAGTTACCCTGACTGTCTCTTACTGTTAATTGCTTTTATATTCATTAGTTTTCCATATCTCACAAAGCTCTTGTCTTAGACATGAGTAGGACAGATGCCCAGACTCTAGGAGATAGACACCAATCCGGGAATTAGGGACCTAAATGTCCTTGAAGGTACCAGCTTTTGCCCAGTGTCACAAAACTAAGAGGATTAGCCAGAGACTCCTTAAAAGCACCATGGGAATGTGGATGCTGCAGGATCCAGCACAAATACTTCTCTTGAGATTTTTTTACTGCTGGAAACATACAAGAAAAGGACATTTCTGAGCTTTTTGTGCAGATATTCACAGATGTTGAGTGTGAAACCTGCATCCCTCCCTCCTCACACCGCAAGCCTTTCCCTAGCTAATTGCTGTGTGCAGTATTTGTGACCTGTGCCAGCCTTCCCATCCCTACAGACATCACAGGCTGCGGGAGCCTGCAGGAAGAAATGCTCTTTCCCCTGTCTCCACTCCTGGAAGAGAGGCAGCAGGGCTGCATGCATGGTTAACACTTGCATTATCTGCCCCATATGCAGCCATCTGGTTCTGCTGAATTTTTTTGATCTCTCAGCCGGGTTTGATTTATGTGGCAAAAGCAACAGCATTCCCATCATAGAAGTCAAGCGCCATGGTTAACGTTGCCACTGCTTAAGGGTAAAGCTGGATCCCACCAAGGCTGAGTTGTACGTTGCCTGTTATTGGACACATCTGGTGAGGGAAAGACTCTCTCCTCGCCTCTGGCCCACTCTGGCTGGGTTTGGGCCAGGCAACGTGAAACCTGTTTGCATTTTGCAATGCCTAATGTCTTGGTTTGCGGGAATGCTGCTTTCCTGATGATTGAAGTTTGGGAAAATGATACTGAAGGGTATTTTTACACCACAAAAACAAACCAAACCAAGGATTTTTATATTGTTAGAAAGATGTTTCTGTCCCCTGTTGTGAGGGTGACAGCATCAGGTTTGCTGTCCATATGATGAAGAACCTCAATAAAATGTTTTGTGAGGGCAGAGCTCCTTGAGCACACTGGCATCATCAACTTGCATGTAGAGAATGTAATAGTGCCAGACGTTGTTCACCTAATGATGTCATCTTCAAGAACATTGATGATTTTTCTCCTCTTCCTTCACTTCACAGGTGTAAAATACCATATTCAGTGGTTGTATGCTTGAAACTCCTCTTCGAGTTTATTTTCAGATCTATGTCATTAACATAAAATCCCAGACTTGTTTGGGTTGGGAGGGACCTTAAAGCTCATCCAGGTCCAACCCCCCTGCCATCAGCAGGGACACCTTCCACTAGACCAGGTTGCTCAAAGCCTCATCCAACCTGGCCTTCAACACTTCCAGGGAGGAACAGCCACAGCTCCTCTGGGCAGCCTCACAGCAAAGAATTTCTTCCTTCTCATCTAAACCTCCCCTCTTTCAGTTTCAAGCCATCACCCGTTGTTTTGTCACTCCCTGTCCTTGTCGAAAGTCCTTCCCCAGCCTTCCTGGAGCCCCTTCAGGTACTGGAAGGCCACTAGAAGGTCTCCCTGGAGCCTTCTCCTCTCCAGGCTGAGCAGCCCCAACTCAGACTGTCAATATACATCACATAATATGACGTATCATGATGCATTCTCCGAGCTTTTTACACTATTTCCTTTGTTACACGACATCTTGCAAAATTAATGAATGAATAATCATTAGTTCCATCTAAGAAGCCTTATTGTTGAAGGAGATTCCAGAGGAGATTCTGTCTAGGAGATTCCAAAAGGAAAACTGAAATATTAAATTAATCTAATCAAGAGCTCCTTATTGATTTCCTAGTGGAATCCAGGTGACTCTGGGTGAGATGCATCGATTTGCATGAAAAGGGCATTGTGTTGGCACACAGTATTTTGGGGTGGGAATTGAGGAGAGACAACTCCAATTGAAATGCCACAGGAAAGTCGGGAAGGCAAACTATAGTGACCCAACCTGGAGTGAGTGCAGCCTTCTGCTGCAGGCAGGGCTGGTAAGCCCTGCAAAAAGTGATTTGTTAAGGTTTGGGTGAGTTTCTGTGATGTAGATACTGGAAGGAATTTTTATGGGATCTGGCCCTGGAATCGAGAGGATTAAATAGCAAAGGAAAATCCAATGTGCTGTTCGTAACTGATAGCGCACAGAAATGATGGTTCTTGTAGCAACTGGAATTTGAGTCACAGTTGCCTGTAGTCAACCATTTCCAACCATCTGCACAGAGGCAGCCTGGGAGTCAGGGCTGGAGAAATAAGCTGCAGCAACTCTGGATTTCTTCATGGCTTCAGGAAGGATGTCCCATGGTGGGAAAAGGGGACACAGCCCCCCAGAGTTTTTGTTGGTTTTTTTTTTTTTTTTTGAAGCCATTAGTCCATGTAGCAAAATTTCAACCATATGGCAAAATTTAGTCCACGTGGCAAAATGAATCCATGTGTACCAAGTTGGAGGTGCCGAAGGGAAGGTCCACAGCACAGTGTCAAACCCTGCTGGAAAATGCAAAAGGCAGGAAACAAATCATAAAAAACTCTCTGCAGCAATGCAGCCCACGCTCCTGCCCGAGTGCGGCAACACGCCGTGTATCATGTGCTGCCATGCAACGCTGATCTGCGTTTCATCAGCAGGGTTTGAGATGCTTCCTACACTTTTTTTTGCTATTGGAATGAAACAAAAATACATCAAAGTTGTGGTCAGACTTCCAGGAGAGAATAAAGGACATAATATGGTCTGGGGGCTTGAGCACAGGACTTGAGACCAGTTCAAGGTCCAGTTCTGTATTCTGGTAATTCAAGGTGTTTTCTGGGCTCAATCCATAACCTGACTGTGCCCTTGTTCTGTCCTGTGTCATTGTGATCTTGGAGCATGGTGGTACTCAGCTAACGGTATCTGGAGGAATACCTGCAGTTTGAGATGGAAGGTGGTGCAGAATGATCCATCTCTTTTCCATTTTGCGCATGCACTAACTCTGAGCTTGAATTTTGCGACCAAAATGGATCCTTGGATGGGTGTATGGTGGTGTCTCCAGGTCCCATTTGCATAAAGAAACTGGAGTGTCCAAGGGAGAGTGAGAATTGGGGACCAATCCCACCGCATCCCCTCCCCTGTGCTGTTCTTCACCAGTGGGGTGAAGTTCACCTAAGCCAGAAATACTGGAATTTATAAAGACAATTGGCCATTGCCAAGTCTCTGAGAACTGTAAGGTTGCTTCCAAGATTTTCTGACCTGTCTAAGGATCTTAATTAAATGACTCAGCAAGTGACGAGCAACTTTCCAGAATGCCAAGAGCCCTGTGCCCACCACCGCAGGGACCAGGGGTCCGTGTCTCCAGAACCACTTATGATGGAGTGATGATGTGGCTGAGTGGAGATGAGATGGCAGCGTTGGTCCTGGTTGAGCCTTGGCTGTTCTTCTCTCCCAAACCCATGGCAGCACTGGAGCAGGGAGCAGCAAACCTGAGGGATGCCTTCCCAATAGATATCTTGAATTTTGAGTTGGGCCATTGCCCTCACTGCAGAAGGTGGTGGGGAGGAGGGAAGGAACGCCAGGCCTGCAAATTAGCATCAAAGGGTTGGTGCAAGGTTTATGGGGACATTTACTAGTGTTGTTTTCATTATTTACACCAGCCTTGATTCTAGGAGTTCTCATTAAAAGTGTAATAAATGTAAAAATATTTTACAGGCCAATAAAAGTTCCAAAGCAAAAATAACTTTATATAGTGTGATATTTTTTTTTTCTTTTACAAAATACTGTGTGGTATCATCTTGAACTTGCTGATCACTGATGGGATGAGAGAAGCTCCTCCATTTTGGTGCAGTGTAAGGGGACAGGCTAAAGCTCAGGACTGCTTTCCAGCCAACTAATTTGCCAGGTAGTGGGTAACTCTTGTGGTCACTGGCTTTCATGAGAACATTTTAAACCAAATAGATTTTGTTTTTCTCCCCACCCCGGGGAAAAGAGAGAAAACCTGATTTTTTTTTTTTTTTTTTTTTTTAATTTAAAAAATGGGGAAAAGAGAGAAAACCTGATTTTTATTTGTTTTTTTTTTTTTAATTTAAAAAACATGAAATGTATCCAGAAAAGCACTGGAAAATATAGGACTGACAAAGGGAAAATACATTAATGTTTTCAAGTTCCTCTATGAAATATGTTTGCATAAACATACTGTGTGTAGTCAGAACTAGCCTATAGTTTCTGGAAGTATGTTAAACAAGGAGAGTGATATTTGCCAAATCCTCTGTTATGGTTTTGGGATGTGCAGTCCTCTGCAGAAGGACAGAACTAAAACGAGGAAACACTTTGGAATGAACTCAGCTTGGAGATAATCCAAAAATCTTGTGGAATGGGTGGAGATGAAAAAAAAAAAGAAATTGAATTTAACCATTAAATCATCCAGCAACTTGGCATCTGCAGCATTTATCTTCTTGTCCCAAAGATAATAAAGTTCCAAAGTCAGAATGACAACTAAACATCTTTGATCACAGAGCAGACAAATTGGTCCAAAAATGCTAAATTTGGCTGTCTCAGCAGGGTTATCCTAATAAATACTGAGTCAGCTTTGCAAACAGAGTGGTTTTCAAAAGTGTGGAATGAACGTAGATGTGCTTGACCTAAAAGAAGCTGGAGGTGTTAGTTCCAGCAGCCAGTGGACCTCCACTAGCTTGAAAGCAAATTTATGATTCCTGGTTTTGAGGCTCTGGCATCTTTAAATGCTGTGAATATGTTTTTCAGACTGGTTCTGAAAGCTGCTTTCATATTTTTGCATGAACAACGACTTTTTTGCTCATGCAGGTTTTTTAGTCCTAATTTTTAGCACTTTGAAAAGCTAAACCTGTGCTTGGGGAAGGGAATGGGAATGAAACTGGTTTCTGTTAGAAGGAGCCTCTGCCTTTTTCCATGCCTGATTTCTGAGCTGACCTGTTGCCAGGACCAGGAGAGCATTAGCTAACAAGCACCAGAGAGGTGCCATCATCATAAAGACCATTAATGGCACAACCAGCCCAATGTCAATTTTGAAATCCAGCTCAAGAACTGAGTGAAGTCAAAAAGAGCAAAAAGACTGAAGCATTTGTGTCCCATCTAACAGGTACGAGCTGAAAGCTCAAGAAGATGGTGCAATTGTGCTACAGATTAATTTGGGCTTTTGACCTGAATTTTCCACTGCTGGATTTTGTGTGATTGTCTGTGACCAGAAGAGAGAGTTTCTCTGCAAGGCTACTCAAAGGGGAGGCATGAGTCAGCTAAAAGTCATGCAGCATTTTCTTAGCAGGAAATATATTTAAAACCTTGCATATTATTATTATTATTATTATTATTA
>NW_010319713.1:0-17821 GCF_000700745.2 Antrostomus carolinensis
CCAACCCAAACCATTCTCTGATTCTATGAACACACATCATTACAAAGTTCAAGATCACAAGTGAGTAATTTTAGTGAGTTGTCGCTGTGATAAGAAATTATTTTTTAAGAACTGTTTCTGCATGAAATGTTAAAATGTAATGTTCCTCATCTGCCCATGAAGCAATGTACTTGATACAAAGAGTTGTTATAAATAATTTCCCTCCCTCTCTCTTCTCCCTCTTCAAATGCTTTCTATTGGTCATCAGCTGGCACAAGCTCAAGGAAAAGATGACAACATGCATTTTTGTGTACTGTTGGTACATTTCTATTAATACATTCAAACAAAATTAAATTGCTTTGGCTCTTTACTATATTCTTTACTGTTTAACATTTGAAGAATTGCCTCCAAAGTTAATCAGATGTAAACATCAAGCAATACCACTGTTCTTCTTCAAGGTCTGTCATACTGCTGATAGATGTTTTTTTCCTAGTAGCATTCAGATTTCTCTTCTAATAAATTACAGCTATGCAAACAAGCTTATCTGGGCTGACAATAAAAAATCATTTATTCTAATTAGGAGTTGTCACATAGCAGAAAAAGACAAGGCTTCTTTTGTTCCACAAAAAGCCTGCTTTGCCAGCTTGCAAAAATGCATGGATTTTTTTCCAGTCGGTTTACATAATTGATATGACAGAGTTTCAGTTCCGTGATCTTACAGTTTCCAAGTGGTTCAGACACACTTGTCGAACCTTGTTTAAGATATTTGATGATAATCTGTTACAGAAGTTGGTAGATGGCATGAACATGAGGTCTGCTTTGTTTAAAAGAGTGGGCTATGCATAAACTTAATGAAGGCATATTTATGCTGAGACTGCTGAGATTATTGAGAGTCCCTTTTTAAAAATGAGCCACATTAAGAAACAAGGCTGCTCAGCTCTGACTGACTCACGGGAACTCTTGGCTTTTGAATGCTTAGACAGATGTGGTCTAAATCCATTGTGTAAATTAACAATGCGAGCTGCTAAGTTGTGACACTGATTCTGTGTTTGCACCAATGAAGCAGGTCCATTATCACATAACTTGTCGAGGAAAGAGACATACAGATTGAGCAAATACTGTAGAAATAATTATAATAGATAGCTCTGCAGGCAAACTGATAGAAAATATACAACATATCACCAGTGAGACTCAGACTGTTAAACTCAGTTAAATAAATCTCTGTGAAGCCTGGGTTGGGAACATGGCATTTCAGTGAATCACTTGAGAGTTTGGTTCCAAATCAAAAGCAAGCTATATGCAAGATGATGATAAATTGTGGTAAAGTTCTCAACAGTCTATCATGTGTGTTTGAGAGAGCTGATATTTCCTCTGAGGGCAGAGGTCTGCTACTTCTGCTTCTGGTTTTCAGGAGTTGCTGAAGGGCCACTGAATGCATTGCTAATCTCAGACACTGAGTCTGAATCATCACACACCTTGAAAACCAGTGATGACCTCTTTGGAAACTCATCTTCTCCCCTCATCCATCAGCCACCCACAGTGAAAAGCTTTGGAGTTAATTTTTTCATTGCTTTTGTGCTTATTGGTGCAAGTTGAATAGTGGTCATATGTTGCAGATAGTCTTTGCAAGGCTTAGAGGACAGCAAAAATAAACTCATCATAGCAGGTTCTGTTTACTAAGTTTAGTTATTCTTTCATCATACTAATATCTGAGTTCTTCCGTTATGTAAGAAGAGGTGGGTCACTGAATCCATCACCATTGGCTTTTGTAGGTGAACTAAGGCTAAAATGTTAGTATACTTCTAGTTTATGTTGTATTTTGTTTATGTGACGGACCCTCCATTGCCATCAAGCAAAAATGATATCTGGTCAGCAAGGAAACAGTGTACCACTGGCCACTCTTAGCCTGGGGGAAACAGGTAAGACTAAAGTTTGCTGAATAAGGAGAATTCTTGATTGCTTATAGGAAAGAGGACCATGTCCATCTAGTGCCTAGAGATTTCCATGATTGTGAAGTGCTGATACAATTTTAGCTCAAATATGTTAGTAGTTTTTGAAGAGGAACAAAAGATGGGATTGAACTGCTTTGGTAAGGATGAGTAACTATGAGAAGTTGTTGCAGTAAAAATGCAGTCTTTATAATGAAGGAGAGTAAGAGAAAACTGTGTTCTACTTATATTCACAGAAAATTAGAAAAGCTAGTAGGTTATCTGTCTCTCAGGCCTTATCTTAGGCTATTGTTTTTTCCTTCAATAATATGTAATATAACTGGGAAGCATGAGGCCTTTAATGACTCAGAACACACAAAGCAAGGTGTGTGTTCACATGAGAACACAACAGCTGTATATTGCCTTTTAGATGTAACGGGGGAATCATGTCTCAAGTGTCAATACAGACAGCATGTGTAGGGGTGTATGGATGTAGAGCGTTTCTGTGACAGACTACACTGGTGGCAGAGACTAGAAACAGATGCTGTGGTGGGTCTTGTTAGACAACCTGTGCCTGCATGGGTTGTTTCTTTCTGCTGCTGCTTGTTTGTGTGAAGGGTGGGAAGGAAGGACACGGATGTGTAGCATGACTTGGACAGCTGACACAAAGAGGAGAAGAAAGTCACGCTACCAGGCTTTACATCTATGTGATGAGGACAATAAGCCATTTTTGGCTATTCTTATTTTATGCATATCTGTAATTTGAGATTTTTTCCCCCAATTTTCAACCTTTATAGACTGGATTGAGTCAATTTTGTATTAATTGTGAAGATTTCTCTTCACAGTCTTTGTGCAATTCTGTGCAGCAGGAGCAGTCCACCACACCAATCATGGAGATGTGGTATTTGGATCTATTCTGGCATGTATCCAGCAAGCTCAGCATTTAGGCAGAGTCTGCTCCTGTCTGTGTAAAACCATATGGGTGCAATCTTAGTGATCCTCAGAGCCTCCCTCAGTAAACCAGTGATACGAGCCATAGAAACAAGGAGGTCATCTTTATTAAGTTCTGAAGAAAATCACAAACTCAGTTACTCTGTTTCACTTCTAGAGTGACACTGGGGAAGATAGAAATGTTCTGTTGTTTTTTTAGAGCTTGACTCATTGCTATGAGTTTGGCATATGTTCCCTGTGGTGTTATATATTCTGTGAGTTTTTATTGAAAGGCTTTTTTTTTTTTTTAATAACTACTTTTTTAAATCCCTGTGTGTGGTAAGAGTAAGCTGAATTAAATAGCTTGAACTCCTCCAGTTTTTGAATAGTACTTGAGATTCTTTGCATTAACTTATTCAGTATTTTGGCCTGCTTGATCAGTAGTCTTTCCAGAAACTGCATCTTTTTCCTTCTGAAGTTAAAGACTGAGACAAAATGCAGTTTCTTTTCATGAACTATGGACCTAATTTATTAACAGATAGGCTCTTCTTTTTAAGTTGATAAAAATCTTTACATAGAAAAATGTTTTGACTTGAGTCCCAGAAAAATAATTGCCCATTCTATAAATTTGCAGTACTTTAATTTTTTCAAGGTCATGATCTGATAAAATACTGAGTCATTGCCATAACACCCTCCTTGCCATCACTTCAAAAACAAATGTAGACAAAGAAAATAATTTAAACATGTTACTTGAAGTTGCAAAGGAAGTTGTGAAGTATTTGACCGGTGTAGAAAAGGCACATATGTTTTGGGAAAGCTAAAACAATAAATGAAACACAGCTGTCCCTATTAAGGAGCAAGCACAGTGTGTTGTATTTATATGTATTTATTTATTTAATTATTTGTTTTAAATTTTTTTAATGTTCTTTAAATGTTTTCATCTGTATTAGCAATCAGGATAAGATAAAATGCTCTGCTCTGAGATTCTTTCCTCTGGTTGTGGTTATACAGGAGTTGCTAGCAATGTTTGGTCATCTAAGCTTCTTTGAATTGTTGATAAGAAGAGCTGATGAACGACTTCTCAAGTGAGGATACAAAATTTTGTAGTGTCAGAAGATGAGCTAATCTATGGATATGGCCATTCAATTTTAAACGATTGTATTACCAGAGCTTTGCATGTTACTGGCCACCTGCAAAGCTGTGGTAAATAATTTCTGAACACAACCTGCTCCTAAGGTCAGGCATACATTTCACTTTTAATTTGGAATAGACTGGTTATAAACATATGGTACACTACAACACCTCAACTAATGGTTAGTAACTTGCAAAGTGTTGCTATCTTGATGGCTTAGGAGTCTTCCTGTTCATTCTGTATGAGAAGGAACTGTCAGAATTGTAGAACATCCTGGGTGGTTTTCAATAACCCCGATTTTTAAAATGTTTGGCAATTTTTGTAAATTAGCCCCATTTTTTAGCTCCATTCTGGAGCATGTTGTAATTGCTAGGAAAAAAAAAAAAACCTAATCCAAAAATTTTGGAAATACTTTTTCCTAGTTAATCATGACCTTGTAAAATGCACTTGGATCTATTAAATTTATCCATTGATTCCTATGGCGCAAAAACTGAACCTGCTATAAATCAGCTGTTGATCATGGGTAAGAATTTTGTGGCTGAGGTAAGAAATGAGGTGGGAAGGGTGGGGAAACAGCAAAGAGCTTGGTCACTGGCCTTGCAACAAAGATACCTAGAGTGTTTGTGCTGTATTTTCTGTAGGGCGTTGAGCATTTTGCAGTGAAACACCTGAGCATCCTTGAACTTGGCCTCCTGGGGAGAATGTCATTAGTACTTGGAACAACCTGTCGTGGTATTCAGGAGGTCAGGTGGATTTTATCATGCCATTGTTTAATAATTCAAGAAAAGTTAGTGAGATGCATCCTGACAAACATGCAGGTGTATAGTATGTGGCCCATACACCTGTCTCAGAGAGGATCCATCCCAGGAAACGTCAAGTTTGGCCTTGTTGGCTTCCCACACAAGTGCATGTGTTAGAATCTGGAGCTAGTTATGAATCACATTCTTACGTGAAGTAGCTGTTTAAGACCTGTTTTGCTTAGTTTTTCTTCATAAGGTGTATATAAACAGACATTTTAATTTTTGAGAACTTCAGTTTCAGAAAGCTCAATTTTTTTGTGTTATGAATATCACTTAACAAAATATGTCTTGTGTAAAACATTCTGGCTCCATTTGCTGCGTGTTAGAACAGCAAACAAAATATCTCAATTTTGGCTACTCAACAAGTATATGGTCTTCATGGTTTGTGGTAATAAAAATATGTTATCCTTAGTGTGGTTGCCCTTTGGTTTAAGTGGTGATGTTGTGGAATACCCACGTGTTGGGGAGGATCACAAGTTTTTCTCTCCTCTGTTTGAGGAGTTATACCATCTGGCAAATGGATGGCATAACATTATTAATTGGATTGCTAGAGGTGCATTGAAAAGTAACACAGGTTTAGGCCATTACAGATAGCTAAGTTGCAAGACACTAATTCTTTCACAGAAATTTCTTTTGAGAAACTTGGATGATTCAGAAGTATTTGAATAGAAATCAAGTATCACCATACGCTCTAGGAATAACTAAAGCTGACTGTGCTAGAGCTGTGAGCAAGATTCTCACCTTGCTAATCTTGCATGAAATTCCAACTGGCAACTGGATTGTACATTTTAAATAAGGCCAAAATAACAGAACAGCATATGATGTTCTGTCATTTGACTTTTTCTAATAAAAATGGCTGTTACTGCTTAACAATACCATTGGTTTTCTATACTAATCTCAAGAGTATCTGCTTAGCAACTCTTTGTTTTATTAAGATATTAAACATATGTTTTACTTTTTTTAATACAAAACATGCCATCAATGACAAAATCATTGTTAAACATGGAAGCTTTTTCAGTGTTGCTGTACAAACCCATCAGATGGTAACCTTCTTTTAAAATGTGTTTTTCAGTTAGTTGGAAGTAGAAGAAAATACCTCTGTGTTTCAAGGGCTGATAACCTCTCAAATGGAGAGCAAAACTGACTTCTTACTTTGGGCAAGAGACAATCAATAGGAATGACAGCAGCATTGGATGAGTGGCTTTTCGTCACCTGCCAGTGTGCAATTATAACTACAAAACTCGTCTGACTCTGGCGTAGTATTGATTGCTGACTTTCTTAAAAGGCATGCCTGCATTGTGTTTTGTCTGTTGAAAGAAATGCTGTAAAGGCCTTAGTTTGCAGTCAGTTAATGTCCTGGAGTAGGTTTGTTTGCCTGATTCTGTTGCCAGATGTACTATCCAGGTACAAGCCACTTTTTGTGGTGGATTAAGAGACTTAGCTGATGAAACAGTTTTATTATGTTTCTCTGCTATAAAGTACATTGAACTTGCTCATGGAAAATGTTGGTGCTTTCTCCTCTGTTTGAACCATACCTCTATTTTTCCAGTAATTGTTGTCTGTGACTTAGATCTCATTAGGATTATGCCAAGGTCACTGAATAGCATGTCAGCTTAATTACAGCGGCTTTCAAGCTGAACAGTTCTGACTCACAAATGGGAATTCACAGTTAGGTAAATGAACAATCTGAAGTCTCTGAGCTGCATACCACGCGATGCTTAGCTCTTTGCTGTAAGATGCTGAGTGAAGACAGTGTTCCTTGGCTCCAGTGAACTGTAGCTGAAGTTCAAAAGCCCGTGACTGGCAACAGTACTGAGCCACCTGTATGTAGGGTTGGCTGAAAGTTGCAGTTTTTAGCTGTCTAATGTTAAGCAGTTTAGAAATTAACAGGCCTCTTTTATCCCAGTTGCAAAGTTGTATAATAGTGGTGGGAAGTGTGAGATGTCTGGTAGCCTAAAGGAGAAACATCCTTTAACAACAGTATGACTTGTCCATTGCGAACAGTTAAATAGTTCCAACCACTCCACAAGGGGAAGAACAAAACAAAACAAACCAATCCACCCAGCCCTGAGGTTAAAAGTCCAATTCTTAAAGAAAAGCATAAGCAGCCTGCACTCTTTTGCTCCAGAAGCTTCCATATGTTGTAAACAAGCTTATTATAACTATGTCAGGTCATGCATGTGTCATTGCATGTGTTATGGCTCCAAATATTAGGCTGGATGATGTGACCCACATAAGAATTCTATTTGCAGTGAGAAGCAGCTCCCATTTTTAGTGGTTTCTGTTTCTTTTTAAACTCCGTGTTTTACCAAACTGACATCCATATATCTTATAGATCAGACTGCCATGTGCTTCTATAATATAATTGGCTTTATTTTGCACTTCAAAGGTCTTTTGCAGTGGTGCTTATCTATACAAGCATTAGGTAGTTCTAATAAAAAATGTCAGAATACAGAAGAAAGCAGAATACAGTATGAAACAATCTTTTTTTTGTGCATTCCTTAGCAGATACATCCATAACCTTTATTATTTGTGGTTTTAGTCTCAGTGTTTATTCAGGTTTGAGCAGAATTAACTCAGGTGTTTTTGAGTACAGGGGAGACAAGAGAAAAGTGCATTTTTCCAGTCCAAACAAATGAAAAAAAGTGTAAATTTCATATTGTCCTTGAAGTAAAAATAACTGAAGTGTCTGGGGAATCTCCATGGGCAATAGGCATAGTCAGTTGTAGTGGTCAAACTGAGGCAATGGTCAAGGGAAGAGTTTGGTATCACGATAAGGTTAAATAATGGTCCAGATCAAAGAAACCAAGAAATGCACTGTTTCAAAAACCTGGTCAAGAGGTTGTCCAGTGGCTGAAACCAGCAATCTGAGGAGCCTGTGCAGCAATTTGGATTTGACCTAGAATGAAAGCCTAAGCAGACCATGGTAAAATGGTTAAAAAGCAATAACAAGAACAGAGCAGTAAGGACCTGTGATTCCTATCCAATATGGAATGAAGACTGATGCCGAGCAAGCAGAAGTTAGGACTGAGCAGTGAATGAGCATCTCTGCTGTATCCTATGAGCTGCGTCCTGGTTGTTCCAGGCTAATCTGTCAGCTTCACAGGCTTGCTCTTCATCTCCTGGAATACTGATTTATGAGAGCACAGCTGTGGCCAGCTGTATCTTATTTTGTTTAGATTGGACTGTTCCTAATTAGAAAAGAGACACTGCCATGTGGCATCGTGTAATTGATTGCCTGGCTGGGACAGATAATGCACTGACAGAGAAAAGAATCTCTTGAGAGGCTCTTAAGTTTTCTAACAAAGTGTAGTTTTCACTTTGGCCTCAGTTTCTCAGGATGTCTGCGAATCGTGCTTTGCTGTAGTGGTTTAGAATCTCTTAAATGCCTGGTCTGGGGAGAGCGAAGGAACTCTGCAGAACATGTGCCTTACCCATTTGCACAGGTTTGTGTATTCTCAGTGTGATGGATACAGTAATGTGTAGGTACAGGACTGCATATAATAAAAATACTGGACCGTTTTAATGGAGGGAGAAGGAGAAGATGGGTTGGTCTGGGGTTTTTTAATATTTAATCTGTTTAATTCATTCTCAGTAATTAAACTCATAGGCTGACTGTGGAATGGAAAAGAAGGATCAAAAAATAGAAGAATTTAAAATGCACATAGCTGTTCACTCAGATTTTTAATATACATAATTTTTTCCAGCTAGTTTCAAAAATAAAGGTTCTGAGCTTCTTTTACAAAACTAGCAACAAAATGAACCACTAACATGCAAGTCATTACAGTATTTTATCAAGATACTATGGCTTGATTTGATTTTCTGTGAAATTGGATTGATAGATTAGATTGATAGTCTCACAGTTACTTAAATACAAATTAAGTAGCTAAATTCACAGTTAGCACATCAGGTATGAATGGTTATTACTGAGTGTATTTTGCTATGATTGATTTGGCAATCGACAACAGTAGTCCTTACAGGTAGACTGATGATGGTTGACTCTAATCAGCTTGTACAGTTCATTGTGACCTGATGCTTCCTGGGACAGTGATCACCGTCCTGTGAATCTTTCTAATGCAAAGAGTTATTCATTATACTCTTCAGCACGTTCTTTGAGAGGGTTGTCAGAAGATTTGTGATTTCTGTAATAAATCTGAAGCACATAGAATAACCCCCAATCGGAGGTGGTAACCTGATATTTCTGGATGATGGTTTTCAGGAGAGTAGCTGCTAAAGGCTTGTCATAGAGGGCAGCTTTATTATTTACCTTCAGTTTTTTAGAGGAGTTCACTTTTGAATCCTCTTAGGCTCTTTATTTGAAGAACAGACTATGCAGCATCTTAATTTTATTTATTATATAATGTGTTTTGTAAAACACTGGAAAGTGTATGTGGTAGGTTAGTTAATTTATGCTGACAGCCAAGTCCAATTCTGAATTCCACTTTGTGCCTGACAGCCAATTACACAGGGAAATCATTACTTCACTGAATTTTAACAAGATGTCAGCTGTGATACTTGCTGACCAAATTAGAGTATCTGGTCTTAGCAGTCTTTCAGAAGAATATAAATTTGGCTACATTGCTGGTTTAGGTGGTTTCAATTGTTTTTGCATTATATATACATATACAGAACATCTTCATTACTGTATACAGCAGTCTGGATTTTAAAAAGTCTTTTAAAAACTTGGTATCTCAGTAGTATCTTCCTGAGGAGTCCGCTATGCAAGGGGGGTTTAAGAGGCAGGGAGAAGTAGCTGGCTGTACTTGCAGGATATTAATCGATGTGTTCCTCTTCAGTGTTTCTGACTCAGGGTTATGAAATACTAAAACAGGAACAAACATTGTTTAAGAAAAAAATTTGAGTTCTCTGAAATACTGTCATTACACTGTCCAATTGAACATGTTTAGTGCTATAATTTTCCATCTGCATAAACAGAATAATTTAGGACTCACTGTGCAAGTAATGCAAAGAACAGGATATGTAATTTTCAGAATATCTTGTAAATTTTTGAAGTGCATTAACTGCCTGTACACTGAATGGCAGCACCAGACTGTGTCACTTTAAGGGAAGGTTTGCTGTATGCCTCACATCACTGCAAAGGTTGGGTAAAGTTAGATTAATTTCTAGCATATACGTTCTTCCCTGTCACTGTTAGAATTTTATATTCAGAGTGAAAAGAATATGGTCTCTCCTAAGAGACACAGGGAAGGAAAGTCTGTGTGTACTTAATTTGAGGTTCTATTCATATGGTCAAAAGCAGTGACCTTACAGCTGCATTGACATACATGATAGTTCAGCCCTGCTGTCACAGCTGCTCCTTGACAACAGACCATGCCTCTGAAGACAGCAGCCTTCCCTGTGGAAGGACTTGGAAAAGAGGACTGTGGTCCTCAGAAAGCTCAGGGAGATCATGCAAGCACAACTCGCTTGAATGAGATATAAGCAGCCTAAGATTTGCATCCAGGAGTCATAGTATGTCTCTTCGCTACTACATAATTCTTAGGGAAGGACTGTCCCCCAGGTTATAACAAGAGTCTCTGTCTGCAGTGACTTTTCCCGTGTGCCTCACAACCAAAACAACGACAACAAAATAGATAGGCTTTCTTTAAGGCTAAAAAGCTTGCTCACATGCTGAAAAGAACTTGAAGACTATGTTAATAGTGCCATCTGGTGACATGTCGTGTAACCCTGTGCTATCTCTGAGGCAATGCTCTATTTTAGCACGATTTTTTAACCTATATATATGAGAAAGTTTTCTGATGTGGTAGTACAACAACTAATGGACTAGATCCTCAAGTATCTTGCTCTTTAGTCTCATGAAGTGCTTCTGAGGCTGTTTTCTCAACTTGAACACAGCTCTTTAGACATGATGGCAGAACAAAAGGTCTGTAATGTTGCCTTGGTTCAGGATGCCCTGTTGTAGGGGGGTTCTTGGACATTATTGAATTGACAGCTGTTGTTAAAAATAAAATTAAAAAAAATGCCTGAACTCAGCAAAATGGAAGATGACTGTAGAATTGCATTCCTTAATGCCTAACACGTCTTTTTTGAGAGGGGAACAGGCTGAGTTACATTTCCAGAATGCTTAGGATGTAGTATACTCCAATGGTCTGAAAAATACTTTAGCATCTGAAGGTATAAAAGCATAACAATCTGAAAGTGTGAACGGGGTTGGAAATTAAGCCCCATGTTTATATGTCCCCAGTATTTAAAATTCTTAGTCTGCCTAAGTACATAAGGAAGAGTATAAATCTTTACTATATTGTGAACTGACCCATGCCTGTTAACATTCAGTGAAACCTGGAAATGGTCCACAAACAAGAATTTTTAGTGAGATTAAGAGTTCATCTGATGTGCAGTTGATCTGTTGAATAAGTGCTGTCTTTATGGTGTGAAGCAATACAGCAGGCTCTGAAATGAATGAGTAAATATTTCAGGACCACAGGACAAAAGGGACATATCTGTCTTTTTGATTAGAGGGACTTTATTTTAAGATATAGTGTTACTGGGACAGGAGTAAAGTAAAAACAGTTTGTTACATAATCTGTTTTACCCATCTACTGTGGACTTTTATATTTTGAATAGTTAAACTTTGAACTTACAGATAATTGAAATATCCCTTACAAAAGGACATTTAATCTTGAAAGCCTCAAGAAAGAGGAATCAGTACTTAGACTGGTAACTTGTTTGCGTGGTTAATTAAACTTAGTGTTAAAAATGTGCCCTTTTTCAAATTTTTGTTTCCATAGTTTCAGCTTTTGGACATTAGATTAACGATTTCTACTAAAACAATCAAATGAAGTAATAAATTAAGTGTATTTTAAATAGCAAGTAAATACTTCCAAGAACTTAAGACCATTAAGACTGTAAATGTTGTATTTTGTTACTAGTCCTGTATGATGTAGCTGAAGAAAAATATTTTTCAGTCTTGCTCAAAAAGAGATATAAAATAAATTTTCCTGAAGAAATTAAAATTTCAAGCAGTTAAAAATCTTCAATCAAATAAATTATGTGGGCTACAGTCTGTTATTAAAAAGAGTGTTTCAGTTGTTCAGGAGGGATAAGAGTTTTCTGTAATCTGTCACTGCAGATATTGTCTGATTCTCTTTACTTACACTAGTATTCTCCTGAAAATATTGTAACATCTGTCTAAATACCTTCTTTTTAACCATTGATTAAGAATGTTTTATCATTACATAAAAGGTGAAGTTGCAATCTGGTAATTTTTAAATGATTTGACCTCTGAAACAATGTTTAAAATGGAAGTTAAATGTTCAAGAAAAAGCTAAATGATCCCAATGTATTCTTGTAAGCAGTGTAAAAGATACCACAGGCTGTGTTGCTAAGGGCTATTGGGGGCTTTTTTCCTTTAGTCATGCTGCTTAGCTGACTGTTTAGCTTTTTGACAGCATGGAACCAAACTCTAAATGCTCCTGATAAACTCATTGACTTCTGTTATGGTTAAACAGGTTTCAGAGATGTATGGCTCTGATGTGACATTCTAGTTCGAGTGATTAATTTTACATTGAAACTACCATACTATTTAAAAATCAGTTGAGATAAATAGTAATGAAGCAGCAGCATTCCCAAGGCAAGAATTTGTCTGTACGTTTACCATGCAAACCAATTAAAATCATGTGCTATTATATCAGGTATTTTTTGAATTGTTTTCTTGTTTGCCTTTTAATGGATTACGTTCAGTTGCTTTAATCACATGGTTTCTGTTTAGGATGCACAATGACAATGTAGACAGGTATGCAAATCTTCAACTGATGTATACTCTGTTGTCACTTGATAGTACTTTATATAGACACAGTGGCCTTCCTTATTTACTGACATATTGGACAGAAGGTTTGCGTGTCAAGACCTTTTCTGTAGACCTGATCATTAGATATATCTCTAACAAACTATAATACATCATCGTGTATTATTGTTCTGTGCAATTTAACTGCTTGTGTTGTTGCAAAGTCCAAACACACTGAGTAAATATAATTCACTAAAGAATGCATTCCTTATTTGTTATGCTTGTTGGCAGTAAATGGAAAATCTTGCATTGTTTTTGTATTTGCTGGGAAAAAAGTTTTCTCAGAGAGGGTTATATGGAGTATGTAGCTTAGTGATACTTGCCACTAATTTAGGAATGAATGATTACAAAATCCTGACTTGAGAGGCTAAATATGTTGATTCTCATGGTCAAAACTCCGATATGATGTTCATTATTTTTGTAGAAGGTTGATGCTGTACCATGAAAGAAGGTGGGATTTATAAAAAAGAGGACAAGGAGTCCCATTCTACTTTGCCTTAGTATCCTGTTAAGTGGTGTTCAGTTTCTCTAAAGGTGTTACCAGGGCAGACTGCCTATAGGGTGACTGGATCAGTACAGGCCCTAATTGTCCAAACTTAGCTTTATGGTTTCTTGTTAACGTTCCCTGTATCAGTCCTCTTCTGTTTCTAAGGATGTGCATTGTATCCACTGAGCACCCTCTCCGAAAAGTGCTCTAGTGTTCTACTGTATTCTCCTCCACTTTCATTTCGCTTGCCATCTAATTTATCCATGTCTTCCATGACATTTGCATACGTAAGCAACAGAAATTTATTTGGCCCAGTTATATGGCTGACATTTATGCATTTCAAACTCTTATACAACTGGTACTGTGAAGTAGAGTGTAGGTACATCGTTCTGTTCCTTTTTATTTCCTCTTGGACTGTGAGAGCAGAACTCAAAGCCACCTTCTTTGTGTACCATCTGCAGGGCCAGCAACATTTTCTGGCACCTACCTGCAATGATGGCAAAAGTAACATCAACAAATCCTACTGTGGGAAAGTGAGTTCTGACACTTTAACGTCTTTGTTGTGTCACGTATCCAATGCTGTAAGTCAATATTAGGTAGCAAATAAATAACAAAAAAATGCCATAAGGAATTATACCTTTGTTTAAGTAGAATGAATTTGGAAATCAAAGGGGAAACTTATTTATATGATTATTTAGATTAATTTCCCATTTGATTTTCAACATCAACACTGACATCGGATGTCTTTTAAAAACATATTTTCTAGTTAAATCCTAAGTTAATGGACTATGTAAAGTTTACTTAGAAAGTGAGCATGAATTTCCTGTACTCAAGAAGTTAGTGGTTATTCAGGATGCCAGTCTAGATACAGGTGATGGGCCCATCATGCTTTAAAAAATAGGAATTGCTCAACGGGTATTCAAGAGGTGCTGTAAACTTTTTAAACATTAATCTTTGCTTATGTCTGTTCATACATGCATGAAATAAGTTGGCTGGGTCAGAAAATGAACATTCAGAATACTAATATTTTGAAGTTTTATCCCCATGTGTATTATGAAAACATCCATATAAAATATGTTAAACTAAGTGTATTTTGGATACACTAAAACATTTACACTGAACACCAAAGTGTTTGTAATTGCATGTATTCAGTTTGTTTCCCCATATGTGATGGGAAGCACTGGCAGCACAGGGAAAGGAGGGTTTTAATATTACTGCATATTATAGTATTCCTTAGAATAAATAAGAAGACCACTACTTGACAACATATCAACAAACTGGGAAGCAAAATTACAAATGAATGGACAGTCAGTTTTGCAGAGCAGCTCAAGCTTCCAAATCAGTTATTTAGCCATTGACTAAATTATTTAGCCATTGACTTTGCATAGCTGACATTTCAGCTTGAGCTGCTGCTTGGTGTTTCTGCCCCGTGCAGCGAGGAGCAGTAAACTGCCACGCACCCAGCCAGTTTTGCCACATCAGTCCAGAGATAAGCTCATGCCAATAAACTCTGGTTCTCAGATTCGAGGGTCTGTGCTGCTTTGCACTTGCAACACTCCTCCAGTGTTGCTCTTGAACTTAATTTGCTGTCTTTGGGCTCTGTGCTGGTCTCTGGACCAGCCCTCACGCTGTCAACGTTGGACTGCCGCAGAGGGGCATGCTCCTCATGGTGCAGACTTCTTATTGCTGCAGATTACTTCTGGTCCTCAGAAGACAGATGCAGATTCCCTGAGAACACCAAAGAGTTACTCTAGTTGTGTGTAGCACCATGTAACAACCACAGCTACCTGAACTCCCAGGCAGACTCACAGAATGTAGAGACTAGGAAACAGATTCCCGAAGAGCTGGCCTGTTTAAACGAACTCCAATCTCGTGTTCTCTTCCCAGCCAGCAAAAACCATACTTACTATATCCTATCAATACTCAACTTTTTGTTTTTACCTTCTCTGTCCACCTGAGTTAAATTGTGCAATACTGATAAGGAGCTATTTCTACATGATAGACAAAGTGATGTAATTTTTTAACTTCTGAAAAAGTATACGTCATGTCTTGCAAATATAATCAGTTGTCAGTGACTGTTTAGCAGAGGATAAGGAAGCAGCCGGGTTTCTTGCCCCCACATCTCTTTCTGTGCCCCACTGTATCAGGTGTGCGTGTGTGTGTGTGTGTTTGTGTGCGCGTGTGCATGTGCATGCTGCCGGCCCCGCAGTTCTTAGTTTTCAGACTGGCTCCTGCTGTCTCCCAAGAAGCTGAAGACACATTACTCTTACTCAGTGCTTCTTCTGCAGGCTGTTTAACCAGGTCTGTATATTGGAAATGCTACCATTGTTCATTTCTTCCACAGCAGTTACAAAATTTTTGCCTTTGATAGGTGGTCCATCAAATTTGATGTTGTTTCTGCTGTTGTTACAGGTAAACTGGGAGGTGCTTTAGCTTTTTTCTATTTAGAGAACTTTCCAGACTCTCTTCAAATGAAAATACTATTTTGTTTACGTAAAAATACTTTGCTCTCAACAGTGTTACCTCATTGTACACCTGCAGCTCTATGAACTTAAAGAATTTGTTCAAATTCAAGAAGAGCAGGCTGTTCTAGCATGATGTCACCATTTCTCTTTAGTGGTTTGAGTCATTTTCTCTATTTTATTTTCCATTCTACTTTTGAGGTGGGATGAAATTAGCCTTATTCTGCTGAAATCCTGAAGAATGGCTGTCTCCTTGCAGCCCTGTGTGGCCTTAATGCACAGTGCAATTGTTTTCATCTTCTAGAAAACAGATTTACTGCAAGTAGATATTGGAGCAGACATCAGTAGCCCTGGTAAATATTAAGCCACTCAGACACACCTTCTCTCACCTTTCTGGTACTGTATTGGTGCTTCTGCTTGGTACTGGCCATAAATACTCAGGTTGGTTTGAAAACTACTCTAGGAGCTGCTGACTCCCATCTCCCTGTCTTCAGCTAAGCCTGTGTGTGCAGAAGTACAAACATTGTGACATCTGTCTTCGTTACATTGATTTCTTTAGTCATTCCAGTACCTGTTGTGCTAGCAACTGTGGAAATAAATAATAATTCTGGCAGAGTTATTATTATTATGCTGTTTTAAAATTGTTTTAACCAAGTGCTCACTTCAGAAAAATTTTCTTTCAGTCTTCAGGACATAAGAGTGCTTCAGAGGGGATGGTGTTCCTGAACTCTCATTCTCAGTTCATGGGAGTAGGCCTGGACTTCTTTATGAAGAACACGCAGAAGTGCATTACAGTATCAAAGAGGTTTCCAGGCTGCGCCCTTACAAAGTCAAATATCATGGTGTTGCAGCTGCCAGTCCAAAGTGTGAGGGAAGGAAGATACTTAAATGAGGAATGGAAACTTTCAGCAAAAGCTTAGATGAAAATCCTCTTGTCAATACCAGAAGTCGTCATAATCCCGGAGTGCCTTTGTCTGAAACAATAAGAAATATACACAGTGGGACTGGAAAGGGAAATCACCTACATTACAAATGATGAGTTCAGTCATACCTCCTGGGCAATGACTGCAAGTTAGGCTGGGTTGCATCAGGCAGCATGTACTCCTCATTCTCCAGAAAGAGTACGTACTCTTTCTCCAGAAAGAATACCCACCTGTGTGGGTGATGAAGTCAATACTAACAGGAATGTTTCTGTCAGGACATATTTTTTAAGAAGTTTCTGACTAGAAAAAAATATTAGCCCAGTCTGTGGGGTCTTCTTTTGCTAAATAAATAATAACAGCTAGAGTAGAGGTTTCAAAATGTAGTTAGAGACACAAATATGTTAGAAATCCTTATCAAACTTGTTATACAGCTGTATGGGGTACAACAAATTAATCCACCAAGTAAATAGGACTTGCATATTAGAAAATAACTGGCTTTGAGGATCGATTAACTATTTTTATTATAAACTTTACAGGTATTCACAAAAGGCATTATCAAAAAATAGAAAATATTAATTATTCTGAAAACTGTTTTTGTGGCATGAATACAATAAACTTTTGGGTAGAAACATTTCTGGCTGAAAAGCTTTTGAGAATAAATTAATCACCATACAATAGCATGAGGATTTATGAGTTTCACATGAAATGCGACTCTCATACTGAGAAACGGTAGTTTGACACTGAGTTTAATGGAGTGCCCCATCTGCCTAAGCCTGTCCTGCCTCAACTTTCCAGCATTTTGATTTCCCAGGATTTCGAGCTAGGAAGGATCTGGGGCACATTCTAGTTCCTAACCTGGGAACCTAGATCTCTCTCCTGGTTGGGAGACCAGGATGTTGCATAGTGCTGGTGTGCACTTGAGCACAGCCTGTTCTGGTGTTTTACTCCTCTGTTGGTGGTGTAGGAAGGACAGGTAATGTCTGATAGCTTGGACTGCCTTGGCTTTTTAGTACCTAACTAGAGCCTCTTTTAAGAAGCTTTTTTTAATCATAGGGTTGTTCTCTTGCCCTCTGGAAATGGAGATAATTTGAGATTACTTAAGCTGGACACCAGAAATCAGCAGTGACTTTGGGCAATATTGCATGGTTTTCTGCACAGAAATGCCTTTATTCTAGTAATACTAAGAGCAATCGCTGTGTTAATGTGGCATCTAGCATATTATGTAGCCTGTCTAAACTTATGTTTGGTAGGACCCTGTCTTATAGTGAAGCATGTTTCGACTGATGTTAGTTCAGTTTTTCTACTTTCCACCTCATTCTTTGGTAGCTGATGCTAGGTATGACCTCCTGTGTAGCACATAGCTCCCGCTCATCAGC